>NC_134833.1:20583467-20671199 GCF_004210375.1 Tachypleus tridentatus | reverse complement strand
AAAATGGATAAATCAACAGAACCAACAAAGATAATTATACACCTGACATGCATCTGATGGAAATAAATCATTTGGTGGTTTGTAAAATATACCGGGTGACTAAAATGGATAAATCAACAGAACCAACAAAGATAATTATACACCTGACATGCATCTGATGGAAATAAATCATTTGGTGGTTTGTAAAATATACGAGGGTGACTAAAAATGGATAAATCAACAGAACCAACAAAGATAATTATACACCTGACATGCATCTGATGGAAATAAATCATTTTGGTGGTTTTGTAAAATATACCAGTGACTAAAAATGGATAAATCAACAGAACCAACAAAGATAATTATACACCTGACATGCATCTGATGGAAATAAATCATTTGGTGGTTTGTAAAATATACCGGGTGACTAAAATGGATAAATCAACAGAACCAACAAAGATAATTATACACCTGACATGCATCTGATGGAAATAAATCATTTGGTGGTTTGTAAAATATATGCCGGGTGACTAAAATGGATAAATCAACAGAACCAACAAAGATAATTATACACCTGACATGCATCTGATGGAAATAAATCATTTGGTGGTTTGTAAAATATACGGGTGACTAAAATGGATAAATCAACAGAACCAACAAAAAGATAATATATTATACACCTGACATGCATCTGATGGAAATAAATCATTTGGTGGTTTGTAAAATATACCGGGTGACTAAAAATGGATAAATCAACAGAACCAACAAAGATAATTATACACCTGACATGCATCTGATGGAAATAAATCATTTGGTGGTTTGTAAAATATACCGGGTGACTAAAAATGGATAAATCAACAGAACCAACAAAGATAATTATACCTAGTGTTCATTTGAAAGATCCAGATATTTAAGTCTCTTTCTTTCATTTTTTAATAAGTCAACAGAACAGTGGGTTGGTATCTGAGAATTGGAGAGTTGCTATTTTCACTCCCTACTTTTAAAGGAAATAAGACTTCATATATAAAATAAAAGAACCAGTTTATCTTCCTTCTGAGTTTGGGAACATTTTAAGAGTCTGAGAAATGAAGTTTTATAAAATCATTTAGGGAAATGAAATGTGAAAAAATATGTCAACTTAAATTACTAAAAGGAAATATTAGCTAATTAAGTCTGTCATCTTTCATGAGGATGTTGGTTATTACCTAAATGGTGAAAGTAATGTAGGCTTGATGTAATTAGAAGTTTGTAAATCATTTGTTCTAATGTTGTGTGAGTTAGGATATTCATACCAGTTGGATTTGACAAAAATCTAGTTAACTGGACTGTAGGGTGAGTGGATGCAAAAAAGTTATTTTAATGGAATCTAGCAAAGCTAGACCCTTGTTGATAGTGGAATCCTCAGGGGTCAAAGCTTGGTGGGCCTTTGTTTTTTATTTATTATTTACAATTATTATACTGACAGGGCACGATTAATAAAGTTTGGTGATAATGTTAAACTCCTAGATATTTGAAAATCTATTAAAAATATTTAAGAACTACAGAATGATTTGGATCAATTGGTAAGCTGGACAAATAGATGACAAACAACCTCTAGGTTTATCAGACATAAGATGATCGAGATATTATAACTTTATTTCAATATTTAACAAACAAAACCTATTCGTTAGTGTTATTAAAATTGAAAAAAGGATCCCAAGCCACAGAGACAGTGCTATAGTGCTTGTAATAAATCTAACAGAATTTCAGGATGTATTTATAGAGGTACTAATCCCAAGTTAGAAGATGCAATTACCTCTTTATACAAATCACTTAAGGCCTTATTAGGAATATTGTATTCAATTTTTATGTAAGAAAACATTACCTTATTGGGTAGGGTTTACAGAAGGACTATAAAGACTACTACAGGAACAGAAAGGTTAACTTATGGGTATCTTTTACCTTATTCTACCTTGAGAAAAGGTCTACAAATTTATATGGAGAACTGATAGTCCATATAACCAATGTTTTGTGCATATATTATTATTACTTTGATCATTAAAACTAAGTTTAACAATCAATCAACTAGCAAATTCCACCAATTGTGCAGCTCTATTGACAATTCCACTGTCAGTGTGAGAACTTAACATCTCCCTTTTTTCATGTTGAAAAAATTATAGAAACATAAAAATTCATTTTTTTAACACTACACAATAAACTACTCTCTATTTTACTATTACTTACTATAAGATATCAGACACAGTTTTAATTTCTACAACTAGTTTCTGGTTTGAAAATGAGCATTTGCTTGAGGCATCACCAAATTAAAAAATTACTAAAATAGTTTTTGAAAATGATTTTTCTTGAACAGTCTAACTTACATGAATGACAAGTTTCAATTTATTTTCCCTTCATATATCTCGTGTAATTTAACACTTTTTCTTACAGATAATTCTTTGACATCATGAACACAGAAAACTCATTCTGTAAGGCAATCACACTGAATTTAATATACATTTCAAACTCTCCTTCAGACCATGAAAAAAGTATACAACTTTTGATTATGGCATGATCAGCAAGCTTACAGAAATTGCTAATAAAAATATTTACCATATTAGCAACTTCCTAAGCAATTACTAGAATTTTTGTTGAACGTATTTTAAAAAAAATCAACTAAGTTTGACAAAATCAACACTTGTCCTCTACTTTCATGATCATTGTAGATGACGTTAAAATCTTCTACAAAGTGCTAGCTATATGGCTTTAACTATATTAACATAAGAAATCACATACCATATTTCTCTTTTGATATGTTTAACTTAGTTACTATATATCAATATTTGAAATGTAGGTTTATACGTGACAAATCATGCACAAAATCCATTTTAATATTATCATTAACCTAAACAAGAACATAACATTTGTATTCTGCGACTTTCAGTTCTGATTCACCTGTCATCGGAACACTATACATCAACAAAACATACCACTCACAAGAGTCAAGTAGTAATGTAGTTGAATTTAAAATTGGAACTTATTTGAAATCTTTTCACTAACTGTATCTAAACAATGTTATTAAATTTTTCACTTGAAAAGTTGTTTTATTAATTACGATACTAGTGACCTATTGTTAATTGAGTTAAGAAACACTGTATGGTATGGAAATGTTAAATCATAATTTTTTTTTTTTTGTCAAGCATAAAAAAGTGACACCTGTTCCAAATTTTGGGCAAATGAGTAAGAAATATAGAAATGTTTTAATGCATCCACCGTTACCAGCATTAAAATTACATACTACATACTGAAAGTATTAACTTAGATATTAAAACACTACATATTGGCAGTTTGGTCCTTCAAGGTTATCCTAGAACACCCATCCTTCAGAAAAGTAAAAATTTAAACCCATTGCTTTTAGGAAATCACCAATTAATTTCTTAAACAACTATAAATGACCAGCTTTTATTACTAATAATGAAAACTCATTCTATAGGGCAATCACACTGTTAGAAAAATAATTTTAAAATTATCTATCTTCTATTAAACTTTTTAAACTTCTATTTTTTTATCCTATTATCTTTATAATACAACACATATCAATCATAAACCCTCATCTTATTGGTCCTCAATATAATCTTATAACCTTCAATAAGATCACCTCTCACCAGTTTCATGTTGGTTCTGCAATTCCTTTCCAAACTAAGACAAAACACAAGAAGATAAGGATAGAAAAAGCTCCAACTTCTTTGACTGGTTATTAAGTCTTAGAGCAGCTATCTAGATTCACACTGTGAAATAACACTAAAGAACAAAGGATTTCTTGGTCCACTGATGTTGTCCTGTTTATAAAACACAGCAAAACACACCTCAAAGCTGGTTTTTACCATTTAAGTAATTATTGATCCTTCCCTTTAACAACTTCAAATTTATTGCCTCTACCAAATCTGGAGGCAACCATTTTAAGGACCACTCACTTGATTAGAAGTTGGATGAGTAAAATTGTTTAAGCTGAAGATGATTCCTTTCAAAATATATAACTGTGCCCTATAATCAATCCTACCATTCTCACTATTAAGTCAAAGAAAAAAACAATCCTTTCAAATTCTCAGCACCTCATTCAGGTCCTCTCTAACCATTCTTTCTTCAAGAGAAAATTTCACAGATTTAAATTTGTCCTCATGTGACAACTTGCCAATCTCTGGTACCATTCTATTAACCATCTTTTGAATCATTTCTAACAATTTAATATGTCCTCCTTAGAATAAAGAGCCCAAGACTTAACATAATACTGCAATGCCTAACTAATGACTTGTATAAGAAAAGTATAAACTTTAGATTTATATTAAATATTTCTGTAAATACACTCCAAGTCATATTTGCCCTATCACTAGCAACAGAAAACTGTTAGGACAGCTTAAGAGACTGAAACCAAAACACCATGATCATGTTCTTCCACATCATTCCAGTCATTCCCATTAAAACATAATTCAAATTATGATATACCACATGCATTACCTAGCATTTATTATAATTGAAAGCCACCTGCTATTTATTTAGCAAATTCTTTAAATTATCTAATTTTTTTTTCAAAATTTAAAGCATGAAAATCAAACAAGCATTTGCTTCTTTTGCTCTATGTCAGTTTCCTTCAAATGTTTAAAAGGCTAATTCAAAGCCCAATGCCATCAGTATGCCTTACAAACTATTACTGACCCTAACAACATTGATAATGTTAGTAAAATGAAAAGTTCATGGTACTAGCTTCTAAACTAGTGTTCCACTACAGCATTAGTTAACATGAAGCCAATTTTTGACCAACCTCCATTCAAAACAATCTTTTACTTTCTCTCATGCAGTCAATCTGCAATTCATTTAACTAGGCTTAAAGAACTATGATTAATGTGATTGTCTCACTAATTATCTGTGAAGCCCCTTATTAAAAATTAAAACTAAATATATACAATTTACAAACTCCACACTTTCCAATCATCCAATTATAAAACTTTGAAAAAAAAAAGCTTCTCATATGTATGACTATCTTTAAATCCTTATGAAAACCACTACCCAGCTCTGGTGTTGTTTTATCCGTTTTAAAATCACTATTTATATTTACCACCTAACGTTTCTAGAATTAGGTCAGTGTCATTAACTAAAATTATTTCACATAAAAATTAAAATGTAGTTTTATGAATATTGTTAATATTTTTTTCTCATTAACACATTAGAGAACTGGATCCAACTTCCCTTATCTAAAACATGAATGCTTAGTATTCTTTCTGTTATTACTATAAACACAGAAAATAATGAAAATATATTAATTTGTATGCAAGGTTTGTCACTCACGGTGACAATCACGTTTAGCTGTTAGTCCTAACCCTACAAGAAAACGAAGATGTAATTTTATTACAAATTTGGTGGCTCAGTGTTCTTTATAATAGAGGAATTATTCTGGACTAATATGCTTGATAATAAGAGTAAAAAGAACTCAATAACTTACCTTTTTTTTCAGACGACATTAAAAGTGCAGAGAAGGTACATAAAATAAAACCCTTTTTTTCTGTAATTAATGAGCTAATACGGAGTTAAAATTGCGCATGTTCCATAATCAGTAGTTCTGACTTCCGGTAAGATCCATTTCACCTATGACAAACTAGCGGGGCCATTTTGTATACAAATCTTGCTTACGAATTAATGTTCAAAGTGCGAGTATTGTTATTTGCATGTTAAAAGTTATTATTAGGTTTACATGTATCAGGATACGTACGTAATATAAACAAGTATCAGTTCCAACAAACACAATTTAAGAAATGTATTGAAGTTAAAGTGAATTGGTTTCTAATAGATTACTTGGACAAAACATTCATGCTTTGCGAATCTTATAATTCGTTCTATCCGAAATTATTTTACTGTAGTTTAGCAACTCGTTATGAAAAAAAAAAGAAAAGAAAAACTTCTCACAACTTGTAGGTTTAGAATGGTATTGACTTAAATTTTTTCTTACATTTTAAAAATTATGGTCTGGAAACAAAGTAGGGAAGGCCGAATTACAGGAAACAAAATTTTTGTTGTTATTTGGCCTAAAGCTAAATGTTACATATTCTGTCTCAGCTTCATCTATTTCTGATACTTAAAATCCAGTTGTATAATGAGAAAAGTACAATAATTTAGATTTTAAAATTACATTTTACTCTTTAATTAAAAATAAATCCATCACCTTGGCAGAATGCTACGTAACACTCTATGCTGCGTTTGTAGCGCTGTGTATTTGTTTATTCAATAAAATTCAAGAATGCTTTTGAAGTTCTTAATACATTTCTGCAGGATTTAAAAATATCCCTACCAGACACGGCCGAAGCTCGAGTAAAAATTAACCCGAGGTTTAAATACCAACAAGTTCTTAGGATCAGTCTTATATGTTGTATTTTTTCAGGTTTTTTTTTTTTTTTAATTTTCGCGCAAAGCTGTACGACGAATATCTGCGCTTGCCGTCCCTAATTAAGCAGAGTAAGACGAGAGGTAAGACAACTATCATCATCACTCACCGCCAAGTCATGGGCTACTCTTTTACCAACGAATAGTGGGATTGATTATGATTTTATAACTCCCTCACGGCTGAAACGGTTAGCATGTTTTTCATTATGGATGTAAAATTAAATAATACAATACATTAGTTTCAAATTTTACCAAGGTCCGTACTTTGACAACCTCATCGTTAGCTTAAGCAGTGACTGACAAATAAATATGGCATTATAACTAGAAAATTCAATCATTGTATCAGAAAACAAAACAAGAAATCAATCTGATAGTCAGTGTAGATAATATACATTTTACGTGCATTAGAATACACTGTTTTGTCAGTTGGGTACCATCACTGTTAACAACATTTTTGGCCTTAATCCAAAGATATCTCCAAAGGTTTTACTTGCTTAAAAGAGTTAGGTTATTTTTCAATACATATTCTAAACCAGTGGTTCTTAACCTTTTTCAGTGTTTGCACCCCTTTCAAATCAGTAATCATTTCTCGCACCCCCTGGAAACTTAAATATAAAAAAAGCTAAAAATACAAAGTTGATGTAATCAAAATTTTTTTTTAATCTTCATACATACAGCATACCTTTTTTCAAGACAAAAATTCAGGGTACATAATGAAAAATTAATTTCAATTTTGTTAATGATGTTTTTATTTAGCCTGTAATGCACAGTAAACTTAGTGACTTCGTTGCTGCTGTTTTTTCTCTATGATGGCATCAAATCTTGGCGTCTTTGTACTGAGTGCCACTCGCATGTCATGTTCAGAATTCAGCCGATTTCTGCATTTTGTTTGGATGTGAAGTAGACAAGAAAATCCTTGTTCACACAAGTAAGTAGTTGCAAATGGTACCAGCACTTCAAGAGCTTTCTTAGCTAATGCAGGGTATGCTTCCAGCTGACTATTGGTGAACTCCATTTGGATTTCACGATTGTGTCTAAGGTCGATGAGATCTTCCTTGATGCGCTGACATCTTCCAAATTCTGCATGAAAGGATTCAGGATCCAGTTGTCATAGGTTTGCAGCTCTCCCACGAAGTAACCCTCAAATGAAGTACGCAGCATCTGCATATGTTCAACAACTTTTGCAACAAAGTCTGGATGCAGGGTAGAATTTTCTGTGACTGTCTCTTCCAGGCAGGAAATTTGCCAAATTCCCCATCTTCACACGCTTTATCCACAAGACAAGGTTTTCTTTGAATGCAGCCAATTTGGCTTGCAGTCACAATGTTGAGTCCCCTTCCTTGCAGAGAGAGATTGAGTTCATTGAGAGCTAAAACACATCAGCCAAATAGGCAAGCAAAATATAGATTTGCTTTAATTATTCATGGGCATCCTCGCACCCCTAGAGTGCGGGCACCTGGTTAAGAACCCTGTTCTAAACTAACAATGCAAAACAATCTATAAGAAAATCAAAATAATAAACAATAAATGTAATGACATTCAATGTACTAAATAGTATAACCAATATTGTAACTGAAAGAAACAATACATTGCCAAGGAGACACAGAAATATTAGCTATTTGCTTGAATTAGTCATTGAAGAAATGTTACTGATAAATCAATTTTCTTGAAATCATTTACTACTGGTGAAATCCTTAATATGATTAATGGAATGGTTATTTGTAAGAGCACAGGTTCTGAGGGCACACTGACCAAGTTTGCAACAATATCCATTGAGGTTTTAGCTTCAAGTCTGCATAATTTATATGACAATTACTTAGTGATAGGATATTATCCAGATGTTTTAAAGGTAGTTGAAGTAATTCTTGTACTCAAATCGATTGTCCATATTCTGTATCTAGGTGTCTTGTTTGAAGAGATTTCTACTAAATTGGAATATTTCTTTAAAAGTTAATTATATCACAAATCCATATTAATTAAACTTTCATAAAAGTTTCTCTACTGTTCTTGCAGTGTGACAAGTTTATGGTTGTTTATTTTTGAATTTTGCACAAAGCTACATGATGGCTATCTGCACTAACTGTCCCAAATTTAGCAGTGTAAGACTAGAGGGAAGGCAGCTGGTTATTATCACCCACTGCTAACTCTTGGGATACTCTTTTACCAACAGATAGTGGCAGAACATTTTAACACCCCCACAGCTGAAAGGATGAGCAGGTTTATAATAAATTAGTAAAATTGTTTGATTCTGGTTAGGTGACTTACTTGTGTCATATTGTTAGAACTATAAAAGATATTTGCTAATTTACAAGACATACTACTAGGTAAGTTATATCATTGTGGTGCACGTGATTCTTATAGCAAAGCTACATCGGGCTATCTGTTGTGTTCAACAAGGGAATTGAGCCCTTGATTTTAGCATTGTAAATCTGAAGACTTACCACTGTCTTATTGGAGTGCATCATTGTGGTATACAAGGTGTAGCTCTGGATATTTAAAATTTTAAACACTATCTAACTAAAAGTAAACAGTATACTTATATCAACATTTTTCCATTTGATAGTTTAAACATCAACTGTGTAGTTTCACAAGAATCTATCTTAGAGCCATTTTAATTTCTTATTAATAAATTATGGTTTATTTAACATTACACTGTTTTCTGATGATAGTAAAGTACAACCAGTAATAACTTGATGGATTTACAACTAATAATTAACACTTCACATATATAAATATACATTGGTAACTATTCATTCAATCAGTGTTAATACAACTACGTACATGATTAGTGGTGTAATATTAAAGTTAATTTGTTGTGTTAAATATGAAAGATTACAGATGGTTTATAGTGTACTTGCATATCCTTATGTAATCATGCAATTACAAGTTGATGGTGATGTAAATCCAGCTGGTACTTTTAATAATAAAGTTATAAAACATATGGGTTTTGGGCAAAGTCTCGAGGAGGAACTAATTAACACTAGCATTTCACTTCAGTTATCGTGATTTAATGAAAAACTAGATGAAGGTCATTTGTTACAGATCCTTAATTTTGAAATATCAGACTAGAGAAGGTAGGTGGTTAACATCACCTACCAATTCTTTTACGAGGAAGTAGTGGGAATGATCATAACATTATAACACCTGTGTGGCTAAATGTAGACCGATAGAGAGAATATTTAGCCAAACTGTAACTTTCTGACTAGCATACTTCTCAAAACAGTTGTTTCAATGTAATTAGTAAGTAAATAATTACAAATGTACATTTTCTGTAGATTTAAACAAAGTTGTATGTTGGTTGACTTCACCAAATTACAGTACTTTTATCAAGTCATTGCTATATGTACCATTAATAATAACAAAAAATGAAATTTAACAAGAACAAACTTCCATATTACATTGATTTTTGTAAACACATATTCAGAACTTCCTAGATGAGCATCATTACAGATAAAAAATGAAACAAAAAGCCAAATTATGATATCTGTGATTTTTATGTTTTATTACTACTTATGCATTGGCATACTAATATCAAAGTCTTTTAAAATTAACAAGTTTTTTTTTAAAGCAAAGCCACATTGGGCTGTCTGCTGCATCCACTGAAGGGAATTGAATCACTGATTCTATCATTGTAAGTCCGAAGACTTATCACTGTCCCATCATTCAAAAAATTATAATTGAGGAATCTTTATCGTTAACGCACATTTGGTTTTAAGAAAAATGTTACATTCATTTTAAATAAAAATTCTCTAAACATATTTTAACTTTACTAGTTAGTTCTATTTATTGAAGTAATTTTCAATTTTCTTTTATTACTCATTCAATTATTATAAAACCTCACAAGATATTTTTGGACAGTGTATCTATTAAAATTAATATTTAAATCATGTATTTTAAAATTTTGTTTCTAAATTATCACTTTGGGCTGGTATGGCCAGGTGGTTAAGATGCTTGACTCATAAGCTGAAGGCTGGAATACTCATAACGCCAAACATGCTCGCCCTTTTAGCCATGGGGACTTTACAATGTGATGGTCAATCCCACAATTTGTTAGTAACAAAGTAGCCCAAGTGTTGGCACTGGATGATGATGACTTGCTGCCTTCCCTCTAGTCTGATAATGCTAAATTAGGGACTAGTGCAGATAGCCCTCGAATATCTTTGCATGAAATTCAAAACAAACCAAATTATCACTTTAAAAATTTTCATCTACTGAACCTATAAACAGTGCTGGTGTTTTACAATTTTTGTAACTTATCAACATTTACCTGTAAATTTGTAGTATAAAGGTTTTACAAAATTATATCTCATAATTTCTACTTTATTTCTTATCACTATCCTTTAATATATCAAGTGTTACCATTACTATTTGATCTGTACCCATCACTGGAATCAAAACCTGATTTTTTTTAGTATTGTAAGTGCAGAGAATTACTGCTGAGCCACTAGAGGGCCAACTATTTCCTTTACATTTTTTTTTTTTTTTAAAGAATAGGAATTAATTCAAATAATAGTGAATATTTCTTTGCTCATTAATAGATTGTATTGCAAGTTGATATAGTATTTTTCAATGTACAAGATGCACCCTGATTTTCAAGGCTATCGTCAGGGAAAAATATTTTTCACAGTTATTTGTTCGACATCGGCATAATCTTTTATTATTGTTTAGTATACTTCAAAAGTAGTGTCCATAATAAAATAAAATAAGGTTGTTTCATACATTTACATCAAAACATTGTTCATCCATTATGAAAACTTTCAAAATCTTGTGCATCACTGAAAGCAAGTTCTGAAAGTTCAATCTTACCAAAGTCACTACTTTCCTCAAACAGGATATGATCTTCTCTACCATCAAGAGAATTGCTAATGCCATCTTGGGGTGTACACTCTCCTCATATTTTGAACTTGTGTTAGCTGCTTGTATAGAGTTTTGTGCTCACAGTTACTGTTTCCAAATTTATATGTTTTTGAGTTCTTTAAGGATCTGAGTCTAGTATTGTTGGTACAATATTTAATTTAAGTTAAAGGCCCCTTAATGCAACAGTGTTCTACAGTAGTTTCCCATAATAACCCATTTTCTTTAACCTATGAGAGAAAGAAAACAAGACAAGGGAAGTTTAAAGGTTGATCTCTAGTTTCTAATCCTCACTGTACAAGATACTGTGTGCCTAGGAAGGCATACAATTTTTACCTTCAGCATAGAGGATGCACGGGGGTTTTGAGACCCCCCTTTATTGGGAAAAAGGTGGGTCTTATACAATGAAAAATACGGTAATTCATTTTTAAATTTAACTGACAATATTTAAATTTTAATTTCATTTAGCCACATGTAGCAAATAATACAGAAACATAAACTGCAACAAGTTTTATTGCATTATTTCCATTTAATGACAACAAACCTAAATTCTGGACCCTTCTAAAATAAAATACCACTAGTAAACCTATGATAAATAAAAATCACAGCTAATATATATCCATTATACCTTTCAACAACAACAACAAAAAAACTTCATACTTACAACACAAATCTTGTATAGTTAAATATATACCCCATGTAAAATATCATAGATTAAGTCTCATTCTTAAACTAATTACACTGGTATGCTATTAATTTAGTCCTTTCAAAACAAATGGAACAAAATGGCCTGTCAACTACCCATGGAACACAAGATGTGATCTTATTTATTAATGACATAAATTACTTCCACTTTTAAACTTTTGTATTAGTTGTTTTTTTATGTACTTTAATACAATTTACTTACATTCAAGAGGTTTTATAATTATTGTAAGTGTGACTGAGGTTGTCTAACCATCCATCAAGATTTAAGTACGAAAGAGTTTGATTACTGCTGTATATACAGAACTACATTACGTAGAGTATATAATGCTTCTATTTCCTAAAGAAAGTTGCATTTAGGATTATGAGACAAGTTTTTCAGAGAAGAGAGGGTGGTTTTCAAATATTTATGCGTGCATTTTTCAATTCTGTTAAAATTATTTGGACTCTTACAGTTTTACCAAGCAACAACAAAAAATCAGTTTTTTATAATAACATAAATTGCAATTATTTCTTTACTATAGAAGAAAAAGTTTATAGTTCTAGTGTTAATAATGAGACTGGCAAGCCACAATTCTCTCAGTTTTTGGTATGTTATAATGAAGCAGACACAGACTAAACAATTCAGTATTATTTGATCAAATACATTTGTTTATAATCAGTCTACACTTCTGCTGCTAATTACTAGAACTCATTACATAGTGATTTTGTGTAAGAACCTTAAATTTACGAGTTCAGATCACGACAAAAATTTTGGGTTTGTTCCTATTTTCAATTATTTCATCTTGAAATTGGCTTTTCACACTTACATAATGGCTATATCAAGATAAGTATTCTATACTCTAAACAACTGTTAGTGGCAAATCACTTTGTAGTAGATATTTGTTGGTTTTGAATGTACTGAAATATAAGCATAGCACGTGTGTCATAACTGTTGAGTGTAGTGTGTAGAAGTATTCCTATTTTTATACATGTGTTAAAACTGTAAGAAAAGGATAATGACAGGATCAAAGTGCAAAACAAAAAAGAAACAAATCATATTAACACTATGTACCTATAACAAAAAAGTTTTAGACAAGTGATAAAATATACATTAATAATAATAATAAATTGAAAAAACTTCTTGCCTTTCTTTGGATTTAAGTTAAACAAACAGCAAAGGCACTTAAATAATATGAAAAAATTACAGTAAATACAGCTAATTAAGTAACTCAGAGATGAAGCCATTACCCAAACATTAGTCTAATATCTGGCTTTTTCAGATAAAATCATAACTTTACAGCCAATCAAAAACATGCAGTGATTGCAAATACTGTATTTAATGGAACCTAATAAACTTCAAAATGTATATTATCAACTGTTTGTCATTTTAAGTGTTGAACTGGTTGTACAAAAAGGATTCCAGTATTTCAGTGTACAAAAAACAACATTGAATATTTTCTAAGTGTGTGTTGTAGATTTATCATAAATCTATGATAGAATATTCAAACTGACAACTATTTTTGAGGTAATTCTTCATCACGAAGCTTAATAAGCAATATACAAGTAATTTATCTGAGTAAGAACAAAGAACCATTATGTTTTTAAAGTATCATACAATTTTCACCATGTCAAACATGCAAGTTTTCTTCATTACCAATTCAAGTTGCCTCAAGACCTTAATAAGTAGTTGAATGTTTTACAATAAGTTTGAATGAGGAAAATGTAATAAATAACACCAAAAAATAGGGTTGTTGTAATAAATACAAAACCTGACCCCAAAGAACAAGCACAACAAAGGTCACCAAAACAAATGAAATGTACTTATATGTAACTGTCTTATACAAGTATCTATCCATCACCTCTATAGTTTACAATATCACTAACTTAGACTTAAACCCAACATTTAATATTGCATGCATGAAAGGAAACGAGTTAGAATCAACTAACTTGAGAGTAAATATACATCAGTAAATTAACCCAACATACAAGTAATCATGTTGAATTGCAGACAAATATTATCCCAGTATCTGATAAGTTAACACAAAAACGCTTTTCCTATGATAATTAAAAATGTTTGTAGTTATGGAATTCCCATGGTCCACAAGAGTTTCTTGTCTGTCTCCACAGTAATAACTTCTGACCCATCAAATGTATTTGATGTACTGAGAAGTCCACCAAACTGTAGTTTTTGATGTTCTGGGGAGAAATAAATTGTATATATAATATTACTTTTATAACTGTTATATTCTCACAAAAACAAGTTAACTACATGAAATGGTAAAATATTTTCTGGAAATTGTATTTCAATAACAAATTTGTCTCAGTTCTTTAAAATCAATAAAAAAGTTCTCAAAAGTCAGTTTGAGAAATATCATGATGACAAGTGAAAACAACCTTATCACAAAAGCAATAAAACCACAAATAATTATAATTTATATTTATTCTATCAAAACACTTATAACAGCTTTTTTATTACATACTGATATAGTTCTCTTACTACTGGCCACTGACATAGTTCTGTTGCAAATGGCCACATTCATTATATCAGAAATCCACTTAACTCCAACGAAACCTATGAAGCGAATTTGGAAGTGTCAAAATTCCCGAGAAAGTTTATTTTTTTGGAAACAAAAATTTGAAAGTAAACTGGCAAGAGATTAATGTATGTACATTAAAGAAAGTAAGTAAAATTGAATGATGAATTAGCAGACTACATACTTTAGGGCTTTTGTTATCATCTCAGGATCCCTGAAGTGGAGAGAATTTTTATCTGGATCAGTTTAGGAGAGATAGACTAGAAGGAAGGCAGCTACTCAACACCACAACTCGGGCTACTTTTTACTAATGAAAAGTGGGATTGATTGTTGCTTTATTATGCTCCCACTGCTAAAAGGGTAAGCATATTTGGTAATTGGATTTGATTCTGTGGCCCAAAGATTGTGAGTTGAGTACCATAATCACCAGCCCACGACTTCAAAATAACTACCAGAAGTCTTTGAATCAAAAAGGGGATTAGTTTCCTGTAATGTTGGGTGTTTATGGAGATTATTAATGTGTTATGGAATATCCATAAAGTTATTATAGCTAAAAAAAAAAACGAAAAAAAAAGTAATTTTTTTTTGCTTGTTTCATTTACACAAACACTGGTAATACTAATAATTCTTTCCACAGTTTTACTTGAATATCTTCAAAAATAAATTTTAATGACTTACGCAAGTTCCACTTGAGGCCAGTAGTGGTAACATTCTCACATGGTTCCCCTAGTGGTATAAGACCACAGTGAAGATGATGGATAGATGTAGGTACATGAATACTGTTTCGACCCTAATAGTTGAGTGATAAAATACAGTTCATTTGCTAAACTAAAATGAACACGTAATGCATTCATTTATATTCTAAAGACAAACAACTAAACTGGACATTTGTAATCTTTAAAATGCACAATCTAAACAGGAATTTTACTAAAGTAGAACAGCAAAGAAATATAAGTGGAAATTAGTTTTGGAGTAAAACATACTCGTGTGTATTTTCAACAAGTGTTTTGAGTTGAATGTATACCAAAAGTAGGTCCATAAGGAATTCAATATGTAGGAATTATTATTATTACAATATTAATTTTTTTATAATTTTCTACTATGAAACTTGTTACGTGAATGTTTTAATAATAGTAAATAATAAAAATAAGGGTTCCAAAGAAACATGGAATAATTTTTATTAAGAATGTTTAGGTGCTTTTCTTAAGTTGCACTAACAAAACTATGACTACTGGTTTCTGCATAAATAATTTTTGTTCAGTTGTTTGTTGAATTTCACACAAAGCTATACGAGAGCTATCTGTGCTAAAATGGAAGACAGCTAGTCAGCATCTGTTATCACAAACTCTTGAGCTACTCTTTTACCAACAATTAAGATTGGTCATCACACTATACTTCCTATACAGATGAAAGGACAACCATGTTCAGTGATGACCTTAAAACCTGATAATCACAGATTGCAAGTGTTCTAATCACCAAGGCTATGTTAAGCCTAAAATTGTTTTGTTTTTAAAATTCATCCAGGACACTGAGTTAATGAAATTTTATTAACCATAATAAATACCATGTGATACCAAACTGCAAAACTTAATGTAGCTAATATACAACATTTCTCTCACTAACATTGGAAAAGGCAACAATACTTTACAATTCCATTGTTAACCAGCTGATACTATGCACAATATTAATTCTTACCATCCAAATTAAGTAGATTAGAGCAATAGGTAGTTCAGTTTGAAATTCTAGGTTTTGTTTTGCACAAATAAGCATGTCCTAATTTATATCAATAGCACAAGTACACCTAATTTGATTCAACCAGGATAAAGCACTCTCAGCTTAGAAAAAATATTTTTTTTAAATTTTGCTCACCATAGTGCATCTACTGGTATTGGCAAAACTACAAATGCATTAGTTCCTAAAATTAAAATGTACAGAACTTTAATTTACAGACGAGAAAATTAAATCTTATTTCGCCACGTATGACAGTGGCAAGAATGGTTGGACTGTGAATCTGAGGATTTATGGTTTGTAACTCATTGCCATAAAAACATACTTTGAATGAGCTGCCTTCCTACCAATCTATCAGTTCAAAATGACTATGTACAGGTAAGCCTTTATGTAGCTGTGTGCAAAAATTATTAATTAAATTTTATATTGTAAATAAAAGCTTCTCAATTCTACTCTGTAATAACATTGTTTCAGATTATAGACTATTGATCATATAATGTAAGTAATACAAAAACCCTGCAATTATCTAGCATGTGCTATATGTGACGGCCAAAATGTTTCATAAAAAAGTAAATTACCTCATCAAGCAGCCAGGTTAGAGAATCACCAGAAAACAGAAATACTGGAAGACAAGCGATATCTTTAGCTAAATACAAAGTGTTCAGGTTAGCCAGTATATGATCCATACGTCCACTGTTACGGCAGACAACAATAAAAAGAGCTGACCTAGAAAAAAACAGAATCCAAGTAGTTTTAAATTGTTTGTTTATATACAATAGAAACCAAAAATAAGTAAAACCATGTAAAGTTTGGTCACGTATGAAACAACATACAAATGAGATTCATTCTAGATAATTTGAAAGGAAACAAATGGATATAGTCAATTGTACATGGAAACAGATATTCTGCTGCACGAATAACATAAAAAAATTTAAGCATGTTAAGCTACTGAAAATAGTAATTAATAATTATACCTTAAAATACTACCAATACTGTACAGAAGACTATTTCCATGAATGATAGGATTCAGTTTAGAAGGAGAATTAATTTAAAACTTGAGTATAAAATAAAGGAAAAAAAGTTAGACTATAGTGGCATAAATACAAGTTGTGCAAGGTATTACTTTTATACATATAATTATTACAGTGACAAGGAAAACACTAAACAAACTGAGAATATTATAATGCTGACAGCATGACGTCAAAAAGTCACATCTGGAACTACATCTTATTTAATTCTTGATGACGAAACCTACTTGAAATAAAAATGTATCTCAAAACAGCCAGTATGGATATTAACACTTTTACTGATAAGGAGAGAACAATGTTTTGACCTTCCTAGGTCATCTTCAGGTTAAGAGAGTTTGAATGGGACCGTTAATGGACACAAAGATACAGCTTGTTTAGTTTGGGTTTTTTTTTTTAAATTTTGGACAAGCGTGCTTGAGGGTTATCTGCGCTAGCTATCCCTAATTTAGCAGTGTAAGACTAGAGGAAGGCAGCTAGTCATCACAGCCCACCATCAACTCTTGGGTTACTCTTGTCAACAAATAGTGGGATAGACTTTCACATTATAATGACCCCACGGCTGATAGTGCAAACATGTTTGGTGTGATGGGGATTCAAACCCACAACCCTCGGATAACGAGTCAAATGCCTTAACCACCTAGCCATGCTAGGCCTCTTATTTAGTGAACTAAAAACAGATACTAGCCATGATTGAAGGTTTTAAAGTGATTATAACTTCTACAAATAGATGACAGTTTAGTATTCTATTGTAAATCTGACTTGCACATAAAGTAAATAAATAGGCTTCTTAAACCACATATGTAAAAAGGCTGTTGATCAATTGTAATCTTAGTTGTTACTGTTAATCACATACACAGAATCCAGAAATACCAAAACATCCTTCTGTAAAAGCTTCAGTATTAGTTACAAAATATACCTCGTAACTCAAAACTTGTGCAGTTCAATTTCTTTTGGTGTTTACATTCTTCAATTTGCTATCAAAAACAATTTTTCTTGCATAGATATTTAACACAAGTTGTCGGTTGAAACAAATACAAAATATATTGATTGATAACACTGCACAACAAAGTTGCCCATCACGTACCGCTTCATCGAAATCTTCAGTTTTGCTACAATGGAAAATGATATCAGGGCAACTGGAATCCGTCAATGCTTGCCCATTACTGTTGGACACTGCAACGTGATGCACCGGACATTGAATACAAACGAAAATCAGGAGCAAAACACTTAATTATGTTGGACTTAATAGCGTATTAGAAACATAAACGCAATTAAATCGTTATTGCTGGTAAACAGTTAACTGTCTATTTCTCAGAGTTCCTACATGATGAAGCAAAACCAAAACTATATTTGTGCATACCCACCAGGCACCTGTCACAATCAGCAAACACTTTTCAGGAAGCAAAACTTTCAGAGAAATTGTTGTGCAGTGTTATTTATTCAGTCATTCAAAATGTCCCTATTGCAAGTTGTAACTATTCTGTTATCTTTGTCTGAATTTGGTCTATACATACTTGGAAAACTTCAAATGTTCCAATTTGGATTTGAGCAGATTAGATGTATTGTATGAATAAAACTTTGATGTTATGTATTACTAGCACCTTTGCATAAGCATTACTGACTTTATTTAAACTAAAGATTTTATCATATTACAAATGTTTGGTTTATAAGTAATGTTGTACAATGAAGACCTGTGATGGTGTATCACGAGGCCAAAACACAAACCTGTGTTATTAACAGGGGTGATAATTGTGCAATGTTTACTTTCTGTAACATTTTAAGTGAATGTGTTCTATTGGATCCTTAGTTCACAACCAAATTTCAAGACTATCCATTAAGAAATATAAGAGACATAAAATCTCCAATTGTGATTAATTTCTTCACACTAAAAGTACAAAACAGTTTCATAGAAAAAAAACCCTCAATTAATAAAGATATATTTTTTTAAAGTGGTAAAACTGATAGGTTATTACAACCTACAGCTTAGAGTCAGATTTGGTCTAAATATAAGCCACACACAAAGTTATTCAACAAAAACAAATTTTAACAAAAATTTACCACACCTAAGTAAAAAGTCACATGAGCTACCAGTCTGAAATTTTTACTGTGGATTTACCTAAGAGTAAAACTGGACAGTTTCTTTGTCATTCAGACAAGAGAGAGATGATTTAGAGCAACGAAACTATTGGGTGAAAGGACATGCAGATAAATAAGTGTTGGTTATGCCAAGCAGACTAGATTTAGCAGTTTCTAGCTCAAGTTTTCAAAATAATCAGACAGATGGAAGGTTATTATTAATTCCAAACTTTTAAGTATAAACACGTTAAATTTTATTTACTACTCTTAAATAAAGAGTACTTAGCATCACGTGATATTAGTTAAAGCAAACAATGTAAATAATGATGCTGGTGATGACAAACTGTTTATCTAGAGTTCATGGTATTACTGAAGGAATCTATTAATGCTATTTTAAAGAAAAACTACAACCACATATGTTAAATAATCTGGTTGGTACTGTAAAGTACAAGTCTGTTCCAAACAATAGGGTCATGGTTCTAAAAGCTAATGTTAGTTACTATTGAGTATCAGTTTCTTAATTACTGCAATTTGTTGGTCTGTAGTGACAAAATCATGACACACAATCAAAAACAACTCAGGTGTGAAAAAAGGGTGTGGCCAAAAAACAACTGAATGTGCAACTAAAAGGAACGAAGTGAACATTGGTGGCCAAATATTCATACATTATTTAGTTATCGTGTTCTACCAACCAATGTGACCCAAGTTAAAAACAACTCGGTAATTATTATAATACATGGCCTGATACTAGTTTTAAGTCTAGTTTAATATGTTACTTTATTATAAATTCTTACCAATAGTTTGTTCTTAGTTAACTGTATAATTAATTATAAAGCTTACATGTGTAGATTTTGATACATAACATGCAGTATCTACAGTTTTTACATACTCAGTATTCTTTTTTACAATTTACTTTTTCATGTGAAGTGGTTTCAAACTACAAACTTAGGCTGAGTTTGCATCTTTATTAGAAGTTTACCAGCTACTGATTGTCTACCATTTGTTTGTAATAAAAATATAATTGTTTTTTTTAAGTTTAGACAAAATGAATGTCATTATATAAATATTTAGGCTGATTATTATTATTTAAAGTTTGTTTTTTTTTTAGCTGAAAAGCACACTTAACACATAAGACCTAGTTTGGGTTGACTGTGGAAATTTTCTTTGATTCTACAAGCTTCTAAAAACCAATGGCATTTTCTTTCATGCCAGATAAGAAATTAGAAAATTTTTAAAATTACATCTACCAGCTCCATCTCTGGCATAAACCAACTTACACAAACTTTTTTCTGCTGTAAGTATGTTGTCGATACTCTGAGGGATTTGGTGAAGTCAGTCTCATCTTGGTCAGGGGTATGAATGACTTGACTGCCCTAATGATAATAAATAAAAATAATTAATCATATTTCTTAAATATTATTAAAATAGATGGAACTATGATTTTTGTTATTAAGGTTTAACATTGTATATGGAGATTTATATTCAACACCTGAAAGCTGCTCACTAGACTGGAAAGTGGTAAATATATTTTTAATATTATTTTAATTTTTAAGGTTTAACATTGTATATGGAGATTTATATTCAACACCTGAAAGCTGCTCATTAGACTGGAAAGTGGTAAATATATTTTTAATATTATTTTATTTTATTTTTTTTAATATAAAGAAGGTTAAAATCCTCAAACTAAAAAATTTGTAGATGGCAGAATGTACATAAAGCAGAAAAGAATACTTTGACAGAATACAATAAGGGAATGGCAGAGAAAATTTTGTTTAGTGCTACTGTAAATATCTGTAATAAATGTAGAAAAGCACTGTTTTGCCCATAAGAATTTATTGTAACTATATTATATGACAGTTATAACCTACAAAGTCATTCACTGGTAATGACAACAGCACACTGAAAAATTTAATGAACTTGAAAAAAAAACAAACAAACTTGGAAGTCATACCAATTTGTTTAAAATTAAAACGAAAAAATGTGTCAAAGTTGGTCATTTTTATTTTGTATAAAAGAAAATACGAGATAAGTTTTGAATTTTTTTTGTATATTTCAGTTGAATTTTCAGTATAACTGAAAAGTATAAAGTTATTTTTTAAAGAATTGAAAAATTTTCAATATTATAGATTTTTGTTTTAAATGATGCCATGTAATATGACATTGGAAAGATACTGATGAATAATAATATTAAAACAAACACACTAATACCTGAACAGAGATATGAGGGGCATTGATCTACAATACACAATGCCACCTAAACTCAATCACATAGATTAGAAAATTATCATTCGTGTTATCTATGAAATACTAGGATCTACGGATTTAAAATTAAGTAGAAATAGAGAACAGTTCATAACATATGTTCTAAGAACTGTAGGTTAATGGAGCATAACTGTTACCTGTATTAGCATACGTTTATAGTGAACATAGAAATATACTATAATCTATGATGCTGACACCACGGATAGTTCTGCTCCCCCACTGATGCCTAATCTATTACTCTTGCTTCGTATTTATTATTTTTTTGTGAAAAACCACCTTCCCACATCTGGTTGCAGACAGCAAAAGGTAGGCACGATATGGGAACATGGTGGGCTACAGCACCCACATTTGTTTTTTTCTTTTCTTAAGCATACAATCTGGCAAATTTGAGGTTAAACTGAACAAACAGTGTATTCCCATTGTAATTTAGGTCTTACTTCTGTTAGTATATCCATAAACCAGGGGACATTACATAATGACCCACCTTATAATTTGTGCCCAGGGGCATAGATCCTGGGGGGATGGGGGGTATACATCCCCCCTTCATTTTAGGTGGGGGGTATGGTGCATATAATCATTTCTCTCTTCAGTTCGGTCTATTGAATTGTTTTATTGCATCACAGGCCTACAAATTGTATGTTTGTTCTTGTGATTCTTATGTTCTTACCAATCGAATTACATAATTAGGCCTAGATGTAGGCTTTTTCAGTAACCGAAATGTACATCTTTAATATAGGCGTGCTTCTAAGCTTTTTGATCTAAGCGATAGTTCGTAAGTATCAGTCAGTAGGCCTAAGTATACATGCAAGTATCGTGGCAACAAGATTACTCTGTGACTGCATGTTTACAGCTTTCAGGTTCACGTAATCAGATATTACCAATTTGCAAATTGAACAGTCCAGATAAGTGGTTGCAAAAAAAATCCCTCCCCTTCAATCGGGTGTAAAAAATCTATGCCCATGTTTGTGCCCTGGTGTTGGATGTTTGTATTGTGGCCGCATTTTTTTTTTTTTTAAATGTATGGCAACTTCTCTTTACATAACTTGTGCAATAAAGTTAATAATTTCAGTGTTCAAATTTTAGAAGAGAAAAAGGACAGACAAGTCCTACCTCTACATGCCTTTTTTTTGTAGAACTCTAGCACTGGAAGCTCAACTGAATCAAAGTCTCCTGTTATTAGATGTGGTACATAATTCTCCTGGTGATTTCCAGTTAAGTTGTAGATATATTTTGTTCCTCCATCGACAGCTACTCGCAAAGTAGCTGTAAAAATTACGAATAACACTTTTAAATTCTCTTTACGAGCAGACATCGTGCCAACTATTCACAAATGACCAAGTTATTAGGAAGTTTTAATGAATACTTGGCAGGAAAACGTTTGCAACTTATTGTAGATTTGCACATGAAAAATATATGTGAATAAAGGATTAAATTAATTTCTTAAGCTGATTAAACCTTAAGACTTTTGTGATTATTGGTTATTAAATATTATTAATGAAAGGTTCAATGCATTATAATTATTATAGATTTTCATTTTCTTAAATACTGAACTGATCATATTCTGGTGAGCTCTACAAAAATAAGGTTAAATTTATTAACTTATAAATTGCTTTTCAATTTTTACTTTTATAGGAAACTTTCATTTCTTCATAGGTTCTTAGTAATTTAAAAAAGTTGCAAGTCAAAGTACTCTTCTTCACTGACTGAAAGAGATCATATTAATCTTAAAATTATTTCATGGACTTCTGGTTTTATTCGGAGACAAAACTGAGGTGCTTATACCACTTGTAGCAAAAAGTAATAAGATGTTACATTAAAGAGGTGGGTGAGAAATTTCATAAATGTAAATACATTGTATTTTATCACCCGTACTCTCACGAGTCAACTTAAGATTTATTAGCAAAAATTTAACAAGCAAAGCATTTGGCCAGTGCTAATTAAAAAGTGTAATTCATACTTGCCTCTGATCAAAGTAAGCTACTTACACAGATCAGAAC
Source organism: Tachypleus tridentatus (assembly GCF_004210375.1). Classification (NCBI taxonomy): domain Eukaryota; kingdom Metazoa; phylum Arthropoda; class Merostomata; order Xiphosura; family Limulidae; genus Tachypleus; species Tachypleus tridentatus. The sequence goes on along the minus strand of NC_134833.1, from coordinate 20,647,649 downwards.
TAAAAATCAATCCAGTTACGAGCACAGCTGCTTAAGTATATATTCAAGATTATAATGCATTATTTGGATGCAATTACTGTTAATAACATCAATCACTATAATATCTAACACAGTTGTAGGTTTAATGTGCTTTTAAGAAGTTGACAGAAGTATATGCAAGACTATATGGAGTCAGTAAAAGGTTACACCGAGTCATAAGTAATATTAATATTACAAAAATAAATATGCAAGAGTTAGTTTTTGAATTTCACATAAAGCTAAACGAGAGCTATATGCACTAGCTGTCCCTAATTTAGCTACTTTTTTTACCAATAAATAGTAGGATTGACAATAACATTATAATGCCCACATAACTGAAAGGGCGAGCAAGTTTGGTGTGATGGGGATTCGAACCCGCGACCCTCAGATTACGAGTCGAATGCCTTAACCCACCTGGACATGGAAGAGTTTATTATTAATGTCCAACGAAAATGAAGTCATTTTGTGATTAACTTGTACTCTTGATTTGAATTTAAAGTATCTGAACCCATATAAAAAGTTAACTGAATTGAAGGTATCATAGCTAAAACATTTAAGTTGTCAATCTTTAAGTTATGTGTATATATTATATGCCACATACAGCCCCTGGATACATGTCAGTATATAATTATGTGTATATATTATAAGTCATATATAGCCCCTGGATGCATGTCAGTATATAATTATGTGTATATATTATAAGTCATATATAGCCCCTGGATGCATGTCAGTATATAATTATGTGTATATATTATAAGTCATATATAGCCCCTGGATGCATGTCAGTATATAATTATGTGTATATATTACAAGTCATATATAGCCCCTGGATGCATGTCAGTATATAATTATGTGTATATATTATAAGTCATATATAGCCCCTGGATACATGTCAGTATATAATTATGTGTATATATTACAAGTCATATTTTGCCCCTGGATACATGTCAGTATATAATTATGTGTATATATTACAAGTCATATATAGCCCCTGGATGCATGTCAGTATATAATTATGTGTATATATTATAAGTCATATATAGCCCTGGATGCATGTCAGTATATAATTATGTGTATATATTACAAGTCATATATAGCCCCTGGATGCATGTCAGTATATAATTATGTGTATATATTACAAGTCATATATAGCCCCTGGATACATGTCAGTATATAATTATGTGTATATATTACAAGTCATATATAGCCCCTGGATGCATGTCAGTATATAATTATGTGTATATATTACAAGTCATATATAGCCCCTGGATACATGTCAGTATATAATTATGTGTATATATTATAAGTCATATATAGCCCCTGGATACATGTCAGTATATAATTATGTGTATATATTATAAGTCATATTTAGCCCCTGGATGCATGTCAGTATATAATTATGTGTATATATTACAAGTCATATATAGCCCCTGGATGCATGTCAGTATATAATTATGTGTATATATTATAAGTCATATATAGCCCCTGGATACATGTCAGTATATAATTATGTGTATATATTACAAGTCATATATAGCCCCTGGATGCATGTCAGTATATAATTATGTGTATATATTATAAGTCATATATAGCCCCTGGATACATGTCAGTATATAATTATGTGTATATATTACAAGTCATATATAGCCCCTGGATACATGTCAGTATATAATTATGTGTATATATTATAAGTCATATATAGCCCTGGATACATGTCAGTATATAATTATGTGTATATATTACAAGTCATATATAGCCCCTGGATACATGTCAGTATATAATTATGTGTATATATTACAAGTCATATATAGCCCTGGATACATGTCAGTATATAATTATGTGTATATATTACAAGTCATATATAGCCCCTGGATACATGTCAGTATATAATTATGTGTATATATTACAAGTCATATATAGCCCCTGGATACATGTCAGTATATAATTATGTGTATATATTACAAGTCATATATAGCCCCTGGATACATGTCAGTATATAATTATGTGTATATATTATAAGTCATATATAGCCCCTGGATGCATGTCAGTATATAATTATGTGTATATATTATAAGTCATATATAGCCCCTGGATGCATGTCAGTATATAATTGTGTATATATTATAAGTCATATATAGCCCCTGGATGCATGTCAGTATATAATTATGTGTATATATTATAAGTCATATATAGCCCCTGGATGCATGTCAGTATATAATTATGTGTATATATTATAAGTCATATATAGCCCCTGGATGCATGTCAGTATATAATTATGTGTATATATTATAAGTCATATATAGCCCCTGGATGCATGTCAGTATATAATTGTGTATATATTATAAGTCATATATAGCCCCTGGATGCATGTCAGTATATAATTATGTGTATATATTATAAGTCATATATAGCCCCTGGATGCATGTCAGTATATAATTGTGTATATATTATAAGTCATATATAGCCCCTGGATGTATGTCAGTATATAATTATGTGTATATATTATAAGTCATATATAGCCCCTGGATGCATGTCAGTATATAATTATGTGTATATATTATAAGTCATATATAGCCCCTGGATGCATGTCAGTATATAATTATGTGTATATATTATAAGTCATATATAGCCCCTGGATGCATGTCAGTATATAATTGTTCTCTCTAAACATTTGTTCTTACCACTTTTCCAAATTTTCATTACTTTCTCTTTAACTTGCTCATCAAATGGCTGATTCAGCAAAATGATGGTATATTTGTTCCCTGCAACAAAACAATCACACAACTTCTAATAATGTTCAGTTAAGGTAAAAATGATTTACAATAGATTGAAACTTTTATAAAATGGTTATAGTTACGTAACAGAGGGCTTTTGTATTGACAAAAACTACAGACATACCTTTTCCCAGTAAGAAGTCCTACAAGTTCTTTCAGTTATTTATTAGTATTTATTTTTTAGACCAAGTTCTTAATGTAAATCAGAAATGACTGAACTTTTAACATTCAGAGATCAAGTCTGTTAGTCTGCTCAACTTTATAGCAACAAGGAAACTAAATCCCAACCTGGCATTGACAAACTGGTATATTATCACACAATTTATGCAACTAAAGTTAATTATTTAATTCTCAATATAACTTGAAATTTCTTGGAATATTTACAAGAAAATTTTGAAGAATATTATGATTTTATACTGCAAAATGATAAAAACCTTAGAACCCAAGAGCTTTCAAAACACTTGGGTCATTGAGTTTGTTCCATTTTCTATTGAGGTTTCTTGGATCTATGTGATTTTCCGATATTGTGAACATTTTAAACTAGTAATTGAGAACAAAAGCTACCTAACATTTAATAAGTTGGCCACGTTTCCTATCTTTGCTTTACAAATTCACATAAATTCAAAATATACTTGTACCTCTATTATTAATTTTGTGCACAAGCAAGCTTCTAACTAAAAAAAATAAGTAAAAACTAATTTTGAAACACTATTTTTTATTATATTATGTATCTGGACAACAATACGCTTAAAGTATTTGATAGATTATCAACAAGCTGAAGAATCTGCTGGATACAAGTGTAAATTTAAAATAACAACAATGTGCACTCCAAGACTGACAAACTATGAAACTGCAAGAGCACCATGTTTGATCTTTAAATTTAAATATAAAGAATTTGTATCTCCTATATTAACATTGCACACAAGTGGTCTATTAATTTCCTGGGATCAAAAATTAGTTGTAGCTTGTTGGCAAAAAGCCAGCGAGTTCTATCGTTTAGCACGTAACCATCCAGGAGCACCGTCATTTTTTGTTTTTTTTCTAATAGTTAATAAAGCACATGCTAGTGTGAATATTCAAACCAGTTTAAATAATGGTCAAAAGTCAACTTCAAGTACAGAATTTATAGGGAACAATTACACTAAGATAATGAAACAAGCCTGTTTTCAATAGCTTGTTTTACATTTTTTTCATACACTTTCAAAAGCATTGCTCAACTATAAAACAGCAAGTAAAAACAGTGTATTCAAGTGGTGTTTCAGTTTTGAATATTTTCTCAATAGTAAATATGAATATTACAAGTACAGATTTAACTAATAGTAGCATGTATGAAAAAATTCAACACTCCTTGGAAAGTAGCTGGCTAGTTTTATCTTTTGAATAATTTTTTCTTTAACCTAGGTGGCACTTTTCCAAGAGTTTTTTTTAAGAGAATTGGCAAACATCTGTGAGTATAGAAGAAAGAGAAAAGTTAATTTCAAAGTGATATATACCAGTACAATGGATGAAGAAAAACAACAAGTGAGGAACATGGGCTCACACTTACCACGACAGACTGTTTTTCAGTTTTCACCCCTATTCATATTTTTAAATTACCACACACACACTCATTCCATGCTAATAACTTCAAAGATCTTAAACCCCTATTTCTACAATCTAATGTAAAACATTTCACAGATATCAATTGCATCTTTTAGAAAATAAAAAAAATATATCCTTCCACCCAATACTTGGGTGAAATACTTTCTTCAATGAACTTGAAATACTACCTGAATTTTCACTTAGTATCTTCATAGGTTGCCACTCTTTTGAAATACAAGGTTTACAGTTGGAATTCATAATGACCTGTGAATATATTGTGTTAAATGTTACCCAAAACAATAAAGATGTTTAATTGGTTTACTGATTAGGTCAATGAAATTAACACATTTAGGAGTTACACTACTCACAGGAACAGCCTAATCATAGGACTTTAATTTTAGAGAAATCAATAGAATTAATCTTTTTTTTTTTTTACTTAATGTTACAAAGGGTTACATTACTTACCATACATAAGATACTCCTAGAGAAGATATTTTAATAATGTCTTCTGTAATACTCATAAGATAAGAATAAGATATTTAAATTCTATATAAAACTGAAATAAGGCCTTATTTTAAGTTCCGAGCAGGTTAGGTTGTCTTACTTTAAAGTTTACCAACATATCAGAGCTCAGAAACGGGCTATTAGATTGGTAACTAGTTCAGAGACCAATCAAAGGAATGAGCCAGTTACAACCTTTACCACAGATTGTAGTACACACTTGGATATCAACATAAACAAGTGAAAATTGTTAACACAATTCAGACACAATGTTGGTTACACTATTTATCTACATTAAATAATTATTATTTCTAATTTAATGTCATGCTTTTTTATATTGATTTTATACACAATTAGCTTAATATATGGATAAAGGATAATCTGAGCCTTCTGGGCTGGCAAAACTTTCCAAGATGCTATTTACATAACAGCCAAAAATACTGTTAACAGTGAACATATCATTATAAATAATATACTTTGAATATCATATAATTCACTGCTAGTAATACTATATTATATATACATATAGTTGAAATTAATTGTGCTTAACTTGTGTAGTGGAATGAAAAGGCTGGAAATGTCATAGTTAAGACAATATTATGTCTCTGATAAGGGGTTGGCCTATTGAAGAGTTTTCATCAGACATCATATAAGTTGCCACACTGAAGATATTTATGACAAGACTGAATGAGTGTTTTACACATCATTGTTAGACATAAGAAGATGGAGCTTCTCAGAGTAGTTTGGATGTGATATGTAGGACAATGAGGATTTTAGGAAAAAAACATTCAGAACATAAATTAAATAATAATTTTAAAGATAAGTCTGTCAGATTTGGATATTATTAATAAAAACTGAAATAAAGTAAAGAAGTGTGTAATAACACATCAACCACACCAATCTGCTCTATCCAATACCAACAAGGCCTTATAACTTGTCCCGTAGCAGGGCTCACAAAACCAGCTACGGTATGACACACAGTAGTGGTTTAAATGCTATTTATATTATTATTAGAAAGTTGTTAGACAACAAATGTTATAGTGTGAACGAGTTCAAGTGGTAAAGTTTAATTTTTATGAATTTTGTGTATCTTATGGGTCATTTAATTTAATCAGCATTAAACTAGTATTACTATTAGAAGTAGTATTAATTACTATTGTTAGTAGTGCTTGCATAATGATTAACATCATATCAATTTTTTACAAAAGTTTACTGTTATTTTAAGTTTAATTAACTGTACTCATAATTAAAAAGAACTATTCAACTACTGACCCAACAAGTGTAAGTTTTTTAAATTTCGTTTTTTTCATAAGTAGATACGCAATCACTGTGCCAACGGAATAAATCTGCATCACAATTTCTACGAATTTTAATAAGAGAAACAACTAGTATCAACCACCTACCGTTTCTAATGCTAAGCTTACAACTAATTTTAACACAAATAAATGCACCTAAAATTACAATAAAGTTCATGATAAACAGCATATTTATAACCCTAGTGTAAATAGGAAATATCTTTATATACCTACCTCAGAATATAAATGGTCTATTAATTTTAATAACAATTTCAAAATAACACCCACCAAAAATCACATGCACCACCAGTGCAACACAACCCTGTAGAACCCACAGATATAAAACTTTATGTTACTTATGCGCCATCTCACTTTATGCGCATCAGAAAATAATAAACATCTCATATAAAATGCTGATTTTACTACCCTATACAATACAGTGAAACCACATTCGATTATAAGTTATTTATTTATCCTGCTACATGTATTACAATCCTCAGATCGTGCTCACTTTAAACATCTTATATATAAGTATTAATGTATTCGTCATTTCTAGGTTATGTTGTTTTACTGACTTTTAGTAACAACAAGGTTATACAATTGTAAGTTGGACAAGTTTACCCTTGTTTACTTACGCTGGCTGGTTATAACTTATAATACTTTTGAATATAAGACAAATGAAAAAACAGACTCCTCTCTGTTATGTAGGAGTAATGGTTTTATTTGGTATTTTAATTCGCCTCTTTTGGACCCTAATTCTTTTCTAGAATGTTAATTTATATTTTGTTTTACCTCTATCAAGCATGGTATAGTCTAGATGGATCCTTTGGAATGAACCTGAATACTCATAGTTGTTTTCGCAACACAGGACAAATATTCCAATGAAGCCCTTGTAAAGCCATTAGCTTTTAAACGTTACATGAGTTTTGTATAGCCACGAAATTCATGATTCGGACTTTATGAAGTTTTTGTTGATATTCAAGGTGGTTTCTCGACAATAAGAACCATTTAATTTTACTCATCGATTCCCTGCAGCTAAACTGACGTGAGAAACCAGTAAACTCTTTGTCAGGTATCAAGTAGTCCTCTATACGATGCACGGAAACAGAATATATTCAATTTCTTATATCCGTTTTTCGGAAATTGAAACATAATTTAGAAGAGCCATCTTTTTTTTTTTTACATCTTTTGTTGTTCACACTATATTTTTTTCATAAATGTCAACTGCATCACTAGGATAAGTGGATTTTAAATTCTATATAGGTATTCTGTAAAAACCAAGCTTTTGAAATTTTATGTAACTTTTGTGATTTCTATATTCACTTAACTTAAACAAAAATCAACTAATAAAACATTCCTAACATGAAGATGACCTAGGAAGGTCGAAACGTTGGTCTCTTCTTATCAGCAAAAGTGTTAATACCCATACCAGCCGTTCTGAGATATATTTTTAATGAGCTATTTGCAGTTACAATAGAATGCAACAACGCATCATTCTCTTGTTTTCTTGATCTAAAGTTATTATCACTTTTTAAATTTCATCCATATGAATTATTATTTTACATTATTCTTTGAAAGGCTGAATAATATTACTTTAAAGAAATGCTAAGTATGATATCAAGGTGAACGTGAAATGCCCAAGTTTTGAATCATCCAACTGTCGATAGATTTTTATACAAAGTTTAATATTTCAGTGTAAATTCGGAACGCAATTTAGTAAATTAATGAATAGAATTCTTATATTACAATATTTCATTATTATCTTGTATTGTAATGCAAGTACTTACATGTCTTTTATCATTGGTTTGATTCCAACATTCCATCTCAAAAACTATCAGTTCAGTATCGTTGCTAGTGCCAGTGATAATTAATTAATTTTGAGAATACATAAATCAGGCATATCACATGTTTTATACCTTCTTATTTAAGAGAAAAATCTTCAAAAGTGTGAATATATATGAGAATATATTGTTTTAACACAGACTGTTGGTTAAGGAAGTAGTTAACTTTCTTTCATTCTAATTATCTATTGCATTGGGTCATTCACCTAGGGTATCACGTGCACTGTCTTGTGGCAAAGATTTCTATAAATAAGAACAGAATATGTGAACGTAAATAGTGATCTTTTTTCTCTCTGGTGAGACAGGTGATTTCTTAAGATTATAACCTCTCTTATTTTTCGATGGGAATGATCAACAGTTTATTTTATTTTTTGCTTTAGAACAAAACCACATTGGGCTATTTGATGTGTCTACCACGGGAAATCAAACCCTGAAGTTTAGAGTTGGAAGCCTGTAAATTTACCATTGTTCAAACAGGATGCATATAACAATTATGTGGTTAGTGCAAGTGGTCTGGAAAAGAATTTTTTCGCGTATATAATGATATATCTTCTCAGTCTGGTATAAATTCTACTTCTACCTTTCATTCGAGATTTCTGAAAAATACAGAAAATATGCTGCATTTCGTTCACGGATTGAAATTGTCCAAATATTCTGAAGAGAAACAAGTCCAACTGAGAATAAATCAAGAGTTAAGAATTTTTGATGATTGGTAAATATTCAGAAAGCTGTTATAAATTAGTGAATACCTAAGCGTCGTTACTTTAACATTGTTTAAATTTGTGGTATTTAAGAAATGTTGTGACTATTTCAGAAATTTTCGAAAGATTAAACACGAAGCAAAACAAAAACAACTTGGGGGCTAATGATAATTAATAGATGCTGAGAAAATTTGTAAACCAGAATGTGATAAACATCATAAACAAAATATGGTTCTTAGCTAGTAGATACCATGGAAGAACAGTATTCTAACAAACAGTTTGAAAAATACTTCCTTATCTTTCGGACGGGTAAATATATTCAATTACTACATTCGCCTTATTATAATTTCCATAAAAAAGTCTTAGTTAACTTGTTGATTTTGTTCAGTTTTAATTAAGTAAAAGCATCTTGTTCGCATAATTATATTAGAATAGTTTGTTTGTTTTGAATTTTGCGCAAAGCTACACGAGGGATATCTGCTCTAATCGTCCATAATTTAGCAGTGTAAGACTAGAGAGAAGGCAGCTATTCGTTGGTAAAAGAGTAGCTCAAGAGTTGACGGTGAGTGGTGATGACTAGTTGCCTTCCCTCTAGTTTTACACTGCTAAATTAGGGACGGCTAGAGCAGATAGTCCTCGTGTAGCTTTGCGTGAAATTCAAAAAAACTAAACTTCTCTCTTTTGCAAAGCCAGTTCCATTAGCTTTTAAAAGTCACACGAGTTTTGTATATCCCCAAAATTCATGATTCTTAATTTATGGAGTCTTTGTTGGTATCCAAGGTGGTCTCTCGACAATAAGAATCATTCAGTTTTACTCATCAATTCTATACAGCATGTGTTTTTCATTTTATTACATTTAAATAATAGACTAAATATAACGGAATTAGGACTGTTGATGTTGGAAATAATAAACTTTGATTAATTTACCTAGTGTAATATTCTTTTGTTTGTTTGTTGATGTCGTTAGACCTGACTTAATTTGTTGGACAATAATTATTGTACCTGTGGTGTTTGTGCAGCTATTCTTCACAACATACAGGATACTGCTGTGAGGATGGACTATTTTCTGCAAGCTAAGGAATACATCTGGAACCAGCTTTATAGACGGATTTTACAGCTAACTAACCATCAGACTCACTGGATTAGCTGAAGAAAGTTTTCTGAATGAATGGTGGAGTCACTCATCACAACTCCTTCCAAATATTTAATCCGGGTATTCACTGAATTTATAGACTCTGAGTCGGTCACTTGGAATAAACATGTTTACTGTTTGGTATGTAATCATTTTACATTAAGATGTCAATATATTTAGATTTTGTTAACAGTTTTCTAGTTACGATATAGCTATTTGCAAGGTAGTCCCAGAAATTTGTTGACGTCAGATTTTTGTTTTCCTGTACAAAAATAATATTTTGCTTAAATTACGTTAGTATAGTATACCGATATAGAGATAACCTAAGTATCTTAAATAGGACAAACCTTGCGAGATATTATTGAGTTTTCAGCTGTAAATATCCTTATTAGCAAGGATATTCAAATGATGGGATAGTGTATTCCAAATCAATGTAGTTTTCTAGCGCGTTAATTTTTGACATCATGTACTTTTCGAAAAGGTTATTTAAAACTAGCTTCACCAATTTTGAAGTTAATTTTTGAGATATTTGTATTTAACTTAATTTTGATCAGCTTTTATGACCTTACAAGGTTTTAGTTTTTGAAAAATATTTATAATCCCCACGTTTCGAAAATCAAGGTTAAAGGTACTATGTACTGAAGTGATTTATTACAAAAATGCATTATTATTTGCTGACACGGAGACTAAACAGCATTGTCATATAATGGGGTCGTTATTTCAAAATCGTGGAATGTTGAATTAAATATATTGTATTATTTTGGTAACTTTTTATCTCTAGGGTGATGAAACAGCTTACATATTAATATAGTTACTAGACAATTGACAACAATATATGATTTTTTTGTAAGTTTTATTTCATCTTTCCAGTGCGTTTCTTGTCTCACATAGTGCTGACATCTACCGTCAGCTACTTCAGTAAACAGATATTTTTAAAAATATGAATTTGATTTTAAGAATATGATTATTATCCTGTATCGAAAGAGATATATTTTAGTATACAAGCTAATTTTATGTCACTTGCCTAAACTGATTCACAGTCTCCAAAAACGTTTATTCGTAACTACCGTCATATTTCATTGGCTCAAGTCCTCTTTTTCCACCCCAAGCATTAAAATCTTTCTTGTTATACTTGTAGTCCAGCTTTCTCTTTCCACCCCAAGGAACGAAATCTCTCTTTCCACCCCAAGCGGCAAACTGACGTTTTTGAGGTTCAAAATCGTCAGCATTCCTCTTTCCACCCCAAGCGGCAAACTGACGTTTCTGAATGTCTTTGTCTTCAGTATCCCTTTTTCCACCCCAAGATACAAACTGACGTTTCTGAGGATCATTGCCACTCTTCGTTATTCCAGGAACTTGAAAATGTTGTCTGTAAAGATACCAGGAACCATCATCCAGAGTATTTGGAGAAATACGTAAAAGAAATATCTTATCTTCACCATTGTCATCCATCATGGACTCCCATAAGTCATCCTGTTCCAAGTTTTTCGTGAAGAACTCAGAAGGCGAAACGGCAGCGTGACTTTCCAAAGGTAAGTGTTTCAAGTGTTCTTTATGAGAAACGGTAAGATATTCATTGGGAGATCGTGTTGAGACTTCGATCACGCCTCCACGTGTTATTCCAATCAACCAAATCTCAAAAGCAGCGCTAAAGTGCAATGGTTCGTCATCTATATTTAGAAACAAGAATAAGTTATGAGATGGTAACTAATGTGCAAACAAAGACGTTTATGAAGGGCGACTGAGTAATACAGTATTTTAAAAGCGTGACATGGCTATAAATTGTGGCATTAGAATAGGTAGAGAGTTGAAACCACAACATTTTAGAACAGTAACAACGAGACACAGAGAGTTGGGTAAACTGATCATTTTCCAGTTATTGTTAAGAAAGTAAATATTGTATAAATAATAATGTTAGATAATGCTCTCCTTTCTTATCAGTAAAATTCCCAATGATCTCATTAGATGCTAATCGCAAGCCGTGATTTGTGTAGATAATCATTGAGTCATTTAACTTATTAATTACTTGTGTCTTTAAATTAAAAGAGAAAAGTCTAAAAGTGAAGACGTGGCCCAGTTGCCGGTGTTTATTATTTATTTTCTTGGGAAAGAAATGATAGAGTAAATAGCGCATGTGCACCGTTAGACAGTTTCCAGTTTTCATACAAAAAATTACAATAATCGAACGAGCCAATTGTGAGAGCAAAAAACATAGAAAAAAATTTAAATATGCCCTATTTTAAGGGATTTTTCTTATCTCCGTTTTGGAACAAAAATCCTAAAATAAAATAACTTAAAAATCGTCTGCTAATTTCCAGTTACCATAAGACACACTGACACACGCACACATGTAGCAATTATCTTTATAGTAAGATACGTTCTGTTAGGTATGTGAATAGTAACTATATCTTTTGTATTTAAATGTCAGTTTGTGCATTTTTGGTGCATCTAATGTAATGAGTGATGACATCTTCACGCGTTAACACGCTTCCTATACTTCAGATTTTCATGCTATCATAGGCCCGGCATGGCCAAGTGTGTTAAGGCGTGCGACTTGTAATCTGAGGGTCGCGGGTTCGCATCCCCGTCGCTCCAAACATGCTCGCCCTTTCAGCCGTGGGGGCGTTATAATGTGACGTTCAACCCCACTATTCGTTGGTAAAAAAGTAGCCCAAGAGTTGGCGGTGGGTGGTGATGACTAGCTGCCTTCCCTCTAGTCTTACACTGCTAAATAAGGGACTGCTAGCACAGATAGCCCTCGAGTAGCTTTGTGCGAAATTCAGAAACAAACAAAACAAAACAAACATGCTATCATTTTACAAAACGATCCCCATCTTTAAGGTTTACATGCTTGACACATTTCCTAACACGTTCATCACAGTGAAAACAGGTTTACAGGGGAACGAGTTTGAATTTTGGTTTAAATAAACCTGATTATTATTTCCACACAGTTTAGTGTGTGCGTGTGTCGTAAGTTTCTAGGAAGACGTAAAGTGGTGTTTTAACTTTTATACACAACGTAGAACTACAGATAACTTACTTAGCTTGCTTACATCACTATTTGCAGCAGTTGTTGTTTGTAATTGAGCACAATGCTACACAATGGGCTATCTGTGCTCTGCCCACAACAGGTATCGAAGTTGCCCGGCATAGTCAGGTGGTTAGAGCACGCGACTCGTAATCTGAGTGTCGTGGGTTCGAATCCTCGTCGCACCAAACATGCTTACCCTTTCAGCCGTGGGGACGTTATGATGTAACGGTCAATCCCACTATTCGTTGGTAAAAGAGTTGGCGGTGAGTGGTGGTGATTAGCTTACTTCCCTCTAGTCTTATCCTGTCAAGTTAGGGACGGCTAGTGCAGATAGTCCTCGTGTAGCTTTGCGCGAAATCCAAAATCAAACAAACAGGTATCGAAGCCCAGTTTTTAGCATTGTAAGTCAGCAGACATAACGCTGTGCCATTGGGGGGCATTTGCCGGAGTTATATTTGTTATGACTTCTAAATGCTTTTGTTTAGATTTCACATTGTTATTATTTATTCCAGATTCCCCATTTGCAAATGTATACACGCATACAAGTTGATAGATATGCGCATGCTCAACAAATTACATGGAATCATTCCTTGGTTCAATGGAACTTGGCCTGGCGTTTTATTAATTAATGGATCATGAAAATAGGCTACCTGAGCTCTCTAAACCGCGGGGAATCGAATCTTGAATCTCAACGTTGCAAGTCTGTAAACTTACCGTTGTCCGACCGGGATGGACAATAGATATAGGAATTTGTCTCAGTTTTATCGCTTCATCGCTTTGAGGAAGTACATGAGTAGATTTGTATGTTATGAGTAAGTCGGCGATTTCAATGTTATATTACAGAACATACAGTGTGATTACAATATGTGCAAGGTAACATAAATTATACACTACAATAAATAAGTTGGACTGTTATAAAAGAGTAATAGTATTAGTTAACAATTAGTAACCAATTTCTCCGACAGATGTTAAGTTTTCAAATAAAAATAAAATGTTTCTAAAATTAGTTTTTGAGCTCTCTGATACCACGGTTATTTTCGTCATTTACCCAACTATTTGTAAATACCTGTCTTTAAATCATTCCTTCGTTTTTGAATTTCGCGCAAAGCTACTCGAGGGCTATCTGCGCTAGTCGCCCCTAATTTAGCAGTGTAAGACTAAAGGGAAGGCAGCTAGTCATCACCACCCACCGCCAACCCTTGGGCTACTCTTTTAGTAATGAATAGTTGGCTTGACCGTCACATTATAACGCCCCTACGGCTGAAAGGGCAAGCATGTTTGGTGCAATGGGGATTCGAACCCGCGACCCTCAGATTAAGAGTCGCACGCCTGAACCCACTTGGCCATGCCGGGCCTCTGTCTTTAAATTTACATATACATATGTGTGTATATGTAGAGTGTACAAATAGTTAAGTTTAATTATGTTAAGGATATACATAGAGATTTTATAGATGGTTGGGTCAATCGTATGTCTATATACACACCCACACATACATATTATATGTACAAGTTATAACGTGTTAATGATATACAAATAAACTTAATAATAGATGCGTTAATTACGTGTTAATAACCTATTGTGAAAGTTCCTAAGACGCTGCTAATTGAAACTAAGTTTTTGTTAGATGTTTTATGACACCATTTTTTAACAACCACCTGCCTCCCAGTGGCTCAGCGGCATGTCTGCGGACTTATGACGCTAAAAACCGGGTTTCGATATCCGTGGTAGGCAGAATACCGATAGCCCATTGTGTAGCTTTGTGCTTAATTCAAACCGACAACAGCCACCTATAAATTATATAATAGGAAATTTAAAAGTAATTTGATATTATTATCAAAACAAAGGTTTTCGTGGCATACTGCAATTAAAACGTCGGAGGATCCATATATTTCACAAAATATTATCGAGACTTCTAATTTACAAACATGTTTACTTACTCTGTAGTTCTCGAAAATAACAGAAGTTGCCTTAACAAAACTGGACCTCCTTTGTCGTTCGTCTTCGAAATTTTTACCAAGACAACGAGGAGTTTGGGTTTGGCCTGAAAGTTATAACGTCTCTTTTATACCGTCTTTTGGCAGTCCTGACGTCAACTTGGCGGCAAGTTTCATGCTACAAGCTAATGCAGTTCAGAGGCGGACTCCTTTGATCTGTCAATTAGCTTAGACAAACCTATTACCTTTCAACACCAGTAATCAGTCGTATAATATGGTCTCTTGCAAAGATTCATTCTAGAAGAAACGTAGTTCGTATTTTGTAAACATTACACGAAAAGAATAAATGCTTTTACAGGTTTTCGCAGTCAAAATGGTCAGAGATATTTTTATTTAGTTTGATGTGTGAAGATATACCGAATGTCAAGTTATGTTCCACCATAGTGTTATGCGACGGATATCAAGTTAATGTAAACATTTACTCGCTATAATATCCATATTAGAAATGTATGAAATGCTGACGGTTCATCTTAATTAATATATCTGATGTGTTTAAAATAAACACTGACGTGAAATGAATAAACCATTCTTTACTGACATCTTTAATGGATTATGCAAATCTTAACGCGTTACTGCAATGCAGGGATGGATACAGAGGGGGGTAGTGCATTCCCCCCACTGGCCATACCAAAATTGTGTAGGTTAGTGGGAAATCAGAAATATAAAGTACTGATCATCTCAATCAGAATATTTTTGATTACGTAGACCACTTAGTGGGATTTCCCCAGGAACAAGGAGCTACTGTCTGACCAGTACTAAATTGACCTCAGACCGAGTGACTTTATAGTATTGGCTAGATCAACCCACTAAGCCGTCACTTACTTCCCCTCAGAAATGATTTGGAATAAACGAGAGTACATGGTCATATGTACTGTGGTGTTAAAGAGATCATGTTAATATGCTGTGTACGTGATTCGATATACTGCTGTAGGCCTAAGTGCTGTATGTTTACTTGTAACATGTTATTTAGGAATACATGAAAGTTCATTGTAACTTGTACAATGTTGTGTGATTCAGTATAGTGCTGTATGATTACTTGTAACATGCACTATGTTGTGTGATTCAGTATAGTGCTGTATGATTACTTGTAACATGCACTATGTTGTGTGATTCTGTATAGTGCTGTATGATTACTTGTAACATGTACTATGTTGTGTGATTCAGTATAGTGCTGTATGATTACTTGCAACATGCACTATGTTGTGTGATTCAGTATAGTGCTGTATGATTACTTGTAACATGTACTATGTTGTGTCATTCAGTATAGTGCTGTACGATTACTTGTAACATGTACTATGTTGTGTGATTCAGTAAAGTGCTGTAAGGTTACTTGTAACATGTACTATGTTGTGTGATTCAGTATAGTGCTGTATGATTACTTGTAACATGTACTATGTTGTGTGATTCAGTATAGTGCTGTATGGTTACTTGTAACATGCACTATGTTGTGTGATTCAGTATAGTGCTGTATGATTACTTGTAACATGTACTATGTTGTGTGATTCAGTATAGTGCTGTACGATTACTTGTAACTTGTACAATGTTGTGTGATTCAGTATAGTGCTGTATGATTACTTGTAACATGTACTATGTTGTGTGATTCAGTATAGTGCTGTATGGTTACTTGTAACATGTACTATGTTGTGTGATTCAGTATAGTGCTGTATGGTTACTTGTAACATGCACTATGTTGTGTGATTCAGTATAGTGCTGTATGGTTACTTGTAACATGTACTATGTTGTGTGATTCAGTATAGTGCTGTATGGTTACTTGTAACATGCACTATGTTGTGTGATTCAGTATAGTGCTGTACGATTACTTGTAACATGTACTATGTTGTGTGATTCAGTATAGTGCTGTACGATTACTTGTAACATGTACTATGTTGTGTGATTCAGTATAGTGCTGTATGGTTACTTGTAACATGCACTATGTTGTGTGATTCAGTATAGTGCTGTATAATTACTTGTAACATGTACTATGTTGTGTGATTCAGTATAGTGCTGTATGGTTACTTGTAACATGTACTATGTTGTGTGATTCAGTATAGTGCTGTATGGTTACTTGTAACATGTACAATGTTGTGTGATTCAGTATAGTGCTGTGTGGTTACTTGTAACATGCACTATGTTGTGTGATTCAGTATAGTGCTGTATGATTACTTGTAACATGTACTATGTTGTGTGATTCAGTATAGTGCTGTATGGTTACTTGTAACATGCACTATGTTGTGTGATTCAGTATAGTGCTGTACGATTACTTGTAACATGTACAATGTTGTGTGATTCAGTATAGTGCTGTGTGGTTACTTGTAACATGCACTATGTTGTGTGATTCAGTATAGTGCTGTATGATTACTTGTAACATGCACTATGTTGTGTGATTCAGTATAGTGCTGTATGATTACTTGTAACATGCACTATGTTGTGTGATTCAGTATAGTGCTGTGTGGTTACTTGTAACATGCACTATGTTGTGTGATTCAGTATAGTGCTGTATGATTACTTGTAACATGTACTATGTTGTGTGATTCAGTATAGTGCTGTGTGGTTACTTGTAACATGTACTATGTTGTGTGATTCAGTATAGTGCTGTATGATTACTTGTAACATGCACTATGTTGTGTGATTCAGTATAGTGCTGTATGGTTACTTGTAACATGCACTATGTTGTGTGATTCAGTATAGTGCTGTATGATTACTTGTAACATGTACTATGTTGTGTGATTCAGTATAGTGCTGTGTGGTTACTTGTAACATGCACTATGTTGTGTGATTCAATATAGTGCTGTATGGTTACTTGTAACTTGATATTTTAGAATAAAATCAATAAATGACAGTTCATAGTCATGTATGTTTCTTTTCTTTGTTTCTAAACAAATTCCATGACATTTATGTTGCAGTAACAAGGAAAAGTTTACTTGGGGTCGGATTTAAGTCACTGTTTCTTAGGCGATCATACCCCCCTCCCTACCAAAATATCCTGTATCCACCCCTGCTGTAATGTATTTTATGTGATTATTTCTATGCTATTCGAGACATTTTCTCAAAATATTAAAACGTTTTAAATGAAAGAATATGGCATTTTGGTTGTATAAAACAATAACAGCCGTTTTAAATACAATGTATGCTGTTCAAATACAGCTGTAGTTATAATACAGCCTTTTAGCTACTAAACACCTCAGTTTCATTGTTAAATGTGCTAATGTTATCGAGTACGTTTGTTTCGTTTCAGCACAAGCTACACAGTGGTCTGGGTGAGCTTTAGGGATCGAACCTCGAAATTAAATGTTATAACTCATCAGGTACGTACTCAGAGAAATTTGCCTTAGAACACTGGCTTCATCAAATTAGACACTTAAGAAAGTCTGGCCTGTATGTTTTATAGTAATGTTGTGGAAATTTTTTAGCATATTGGCAAAAATCAAAGCTACCTTTAAAACGGAACTTCAGAGAGCCACCAGACCGACCATTATTAAGTCAGCTGAACCATAAAGGCAAAATAAACAAACTTGATAAAGACTGCGAAGACCATAGATAGGTGATAATAACATTAATAATTATTAATACAGTAATAAAAGCGTTAGAGGTTATATTATTCTCTAAGATGAACCGAATTTGTAAAGCTTCTTTTCAAACAGATCGTCAGCTCTGCCTTTGGATATCAGCTTTACCACTTTATTTATATCTAGGTTTTAACACGTTTATGTTTGCAACACAAGTGTAAGAAGAGCTTTCTCGTTTCGCACCCTGAAACGGAATGCGTTTCATGTGTTTCATTTATCCTAGGATTAGTACGAAATCAAGAACAGTAGATTGATTCACAAACGTGATAATTATTAATAATTGTTGCTAGAAAATAAATCATTTAGTGTTAAACAAATCCTTATCGTAATCACCGCTAGAAACCGGGTTGCGATACCAGTGGTGGGCAGAACACAAATAGCCTCTGTGTAGCTTTGTGCTTAATTCCAAACAAACAAATGTTATCGTAATTGTGATTTTTTTTTTCAGAATTTAAATAGTGTGTCTGATTTGTTGTTAGAAAATAACAACTGGGCTACCCACTCTTTTTTTACTGATTGGGAATCGAATCCCTCTCATCGAACACGCCCTTTCAGCAGTGGGGGCGTTATAATTTGATAGTTAAACCCACTATCCGTTGGTAAAAAGAGTACTCCAAGAGTTGACGGTGGATAGTGTTGACTAGCTGCCCACCCTTTAATTTCTCACAACTGAATTTGGAATAGGTAGCGTAGTTAATCCCCGAGTAGTTTTGCTCGATGTTCAACACAAACCGAACAAATTAATTTAATTGTTCATTGCACAACACTATACAAACCGAATGTTTTACAAGTATACTATTACAAAATACTTAACTTCACTTCTGTATGAAATAATTAAACTCGATATTTTTGTGTGGGTTTAACTAGGCCCAGAATGTGGACTAAACTGATAAGTATAAATAACGATTTTGAGTTGTTGAGTAACCTGGGAAATGAAACAGACAGATGGCGCCTTACGTCATGCCCACACTGGTGCTTTCATTGTCAACTGGGATTCGACATCGAATGTTTGTACCGAAGACAGGTTGTCTGCTTTACCACCAGCACCCATGTCAGGTGGTTATTATATGATTTGATGATGCCACTTTAAAAAATCTGTCGTAATTCACGTGCATCTGCTCAGTGACTCAACCTATGTAGTTTTGCGCTCTTGCTGCCATCTGTGGTCAAAAAGTAGTAGTGGGATTATGACGTTTATATGCAAAAACGGCTCGTTTGGGTTGATAAAATATTTTACATAGAAGAGCGAACAACGTTTAGACCTTCTATGCAAAATATTTTCTCAACCCAAACGAGCCGTTTTTGCATATAAATTTCTCAACAAGTGGGTTTCTCGACATCACTGGGATTATGACGTATTCCATTTCATTTTATCGTTTCCTTCCTACTCGTTTCAATAGATGTCAGCACAAACACCATATGCGATCTCTTCCTAAACTACTCGTATTAAGTGCATTTAATTTTCTCGTACTGATTCGCATATTAATGCTGATAATTGTGTTGTGAAGCACAATCAGAATATGTGTAATAAGTATAGTCTAAAAGGACAATAGCTAATAGATTTAACGATATATGCTTGAAACTATTAATTATGTTTGAACATCGTGGCTTCTTATAGTGCGACTGAATGTAAAGGGTTCTAATAATAGTTCTAAAACTAATTTATTTCTAAAAACTAAAACAGAACGACAATAACGAACTTGCTAAATGTATTTACATTGCGTTTCTTATTTACGTAGTACATATAAATGCTTTTTGCATTAGCTGTCCATTTATCTGTTTCTTCAAATTTATTTAGAAATAGTTCGTAAGTGAAAACAAAGAATAAATGGAACAGAAGATATATGGGGCAACTTGTGTTATACTCCATATGGATTATCATATTCTAATAGCCATAATGAACATATTAAGTTTGCAGTTTTTTCTGTGTTATTTGATTACAGTTTAGTGGAGAAGACAATAATTAGAGAAATTAATTACAAAATAGTTTTCATATAAAAACTAAACGAATTATCATTAGTTTATCAGTGGTTGGGCAATATTTTGGTACAAAGATTTGGTTTCATTGAGTTCATCCTTAAGAAGAAATAGATACATCTCTCTAAAACGATCAGCTTACAATCATTTTAACACAGAAGAAAGAATATCTAACTCCTGAGATCAGCCAGAGTCTTAGAACACTTCCTGTTTAAAGAAGGTCTAACTCCTGAGATCAGCCAGAGTCTTAGAACACTTACTGTTTAAAGAAGGTCTAATTTCTGAGATCAGCCAGAGTCTTAGAACATTTACTGTTTAAAGAAGATCTAACTCCTGAGATTAGCCAGAGTCTTAGAACACTTACTGTTTAAAGAAGGGAAGGCAGCTAGTCATCACCACCCACCGCCAAATGTTGGACTACTCTTTTACCAACGAAGAGTGGGATTGATCGTAAGATTATAACGCTCCACGGGTGAAAGGGCGAGCATGTTTGGTGTGACGAAAATTTGAACCAGGGACCCTCAAATTACAAGTCGAGTGCCCTAACCACCTGGCCATGCTGGGCCCCATATTTATGAACAAGAATTATGTCAATTGTAATGTGATGAAATAATTTTAGAAATTAAAAGGAAGGGTTAATCTTGCCCTATATAGCTGCCAAGATTTTAATATTTTCTATAAATAATCTTTTATCTTGTTAATAAACATATTAATAAAGTTAATAATTTATGAAATAAAACCAAGGATAAAATTAATACAATGGAAGAACAGGCATTTATAAAATAAAATAAGTTTGTGGAACTCAAATAACTGAAACTAAAAGGAATATAAAATACAGAGTACATTATTACAAGTGAATTGTTATAAACATAAAAAAAAAATTATTCACGATAACGAGAAAAAAAACAGGATCAGCTGAGGTGCTAACAACAAAAAGGACGCCAACACGAAGATCCATCAACCAACCTCGTAATTAACAGATCCAATCGACAATTAAGTACTCTGAAATGACACCAAGTAGTATTCTATCTGTAGAAATACAAGTCTGGCTGGAAGACTTAGCGAGAAGACTAGTGATTCATTCTACACAAACCGAGAACACCAGCAAAACAACGGGAAACATCCACCAGAAAGAAGACAACTTTGACAGTAAATCAATGAATGACCAACAACCTGTCTTTCCAAGTGGAGCCGAAAACATTTATTTCCCCGAAGAACCTCAAAACAGTATTTTAATAAACATTTTCAAATAATTCTTACACGAAACCATTAACATAACTTTTATTCATAGAAAAGGAAGGTAAAAATCTTAGACAGAAATGTAATAATTCTATAAGCAACCGAAAGCGGGACAACACCATCAAAATTCTGAAAGCAGAATAAGGCAATGCCATAGTTATAATGAACACAAATGAATACGTCCAAAGAAATGAATAACATCATATTAAATACAAACAAATTCAACAAAAATACACAAAACCGATCAAACAAAATGAAAAAAAAACAACAACGACACAATCTCAGAAAACTTTTATTATTACCTATGCAAGACCGACTCACGGACACTACAACTATACGGCACCCCCCAAACCTCACAAACCCGATTGTCCACTAAAATCCACAATGCCGACCTATGAATCATTCAGTTACAATCTCGGTAGACACATAGCGTGGGTGGTGTTTTCTAAATACGCAACATCAGATTCTTTTTCAAAGATTCTTTTAACTTTAAATGTATTATTAATCAAGTAAACCATAAAGCCAAACTAATTATTGGCTTGTTTTGATATTGTCTTCCTCTTCACAGACGTACCAACTACCGAAGTCTGTAAGATAGCTTTAGAACTTTATATCCAAGATCTTAATCCATTAATACACACCCCCAGCAACTAATTATCAACCCTTATAAAATTCATACCTCTAATACTAACTTTATGTTCAATGACCAAAATTACTTACAAATAAATGGCCTAAGTGTAGGGTATCCCATGCTACCAGTTCTAGCCAACATGTTCATGACAGAGACTGAATCTCAAGCGATTAATTCATCCTTACATCCACCACTATACTGGTACAGGTATGTTGATGATACAATTGCTGGATTCACATCTACAGAACACATACTTAGTTTTTCAACCACGTTAACTTGATACATCTCACATTAAGTTCACCTGTGAACAGGAAAAAAAACCAACTAACCATATAGCATTTCTCAACCTCAAGATCAAAATAACTAATACACAATTCAAAACAGAAATCCACAGAAAAATCACCCGCACTTGACTATACATTCCCTGGGACTCAGGACATGAAACAAAACGAAAACTCAGTATGTTAAGAAACAAAATAAACACATACATATATATATACATACATACACTTAAATAAACACTTAATCGAGCTCACAATGGTCACAAATCATCATTTTTGGTTTGAAAATCATGATTAAACTTACTTAAAGAGAAAACTAACACCTTTTTCTGTTTAAAAGGAAATGAACAAACATTTGTTCTAAAATCTATTTCCAGCACAAGCTGGATCCCAGTGCCACAGCGGGATGTCTGCGGAGTTATACAACTAGAAACCGGGTCTCAATACCCGTGTTGGCTGTAGCACAGATAGTCTATTTTGTAACTTCACGACGAACAAATAAGTTTGTGGTATTTCATCTACAATTTTCGACTTTTACTCTGCTTAGATTATCGCTGCTGTAAACAATAATTTTTTTCTTTATTGATGTGTTGGTTTAATATATTTAATAAAATTATACGTAACGTAAACAATAAAGTAAAGCAATGGTATTCATACAATCGCTTAGAGTATGAAACAGTTATGATCCAGTTTTTACTAAATAAACAAATAAATTTACAAAAACGAAGAATAAAACCCACAGTGAAAAAAATGCAGATAAACAAATCGAAGCTAAATTATTGCAAAGTAAAGTAAATTTAAAGTTGTGTTGAAGGAAAATTTAGCTGAATATGCAGAAATGTCTAAAAGTTTGTTTCCAAAGTGATAAGCATATGGTTCTGAACGAATCGTGCATACGAGAAAGTCCACAAAAATTTGGCTAATACTAAAAACGAATGTGATGACAACTTTGTTGATAAAATGTGAGAAATGACTCGGTCGCTAAAATAAATTAAGCATCTTCTAATTTCACAAGGATATAAGAGAAATAATACTTACTGACAGTGAGACGGCATGCGAATTATATTTTTTTCCTTCCTACGGCAATATTACAGTATTTCAAAAACAGTTTAACTCGTTTGAATATTTATCTTCTCAGACTTTTTATAAAATTATGAAATAAATTGTTTGTTTTGAATTAAGCACAAAGCTACACAATGGGCTATCTGTGCGCTGCCATCCACGAATAAAATAAATAACCATACAGAAACAGGATTCCAATGTTGTCAAATTGCACGTGTTGTCCATCTTGACCTGAAACTAAAGTAACTTTTGTCCATTGTTAACACCTTAATTCTTACTTCAAACAAACAAATAAACAACAATTAACAGGAAACTTGCAAATTTCGCTTCTTTTCAGTTTGAAAGTAGAAAATATCCATTCTCTTATCAGTTCTTTAGCCTTAAATGTTTAAATTGTTCGTGGAGCTTTTCACGAATAAACTCGTAAAATTCATATTCCATAGTGAGGTTTTTCTTTAAGATTCTCTTTACTTCTTCAGAGACCATCTTCTTCCTCGAATTCCTGTTTTGGATTTCTGCTATGGAATAAAAACAAACAAAGTCAAACAACAGACTCGTAGAAAAATAAATAATCTGACACCTTTTTCAATGGATTTATCATTTTAAATCCATATTTATTAATATATAACACATACAAAAGTATGCCGTGAGAAAACACCATAATATTGTAAACTTCAAACTACTTAATAGTTTTTAACCGATTAACATTAGTGCTGTGTGTTTGGTAAATATGTGTTTACGTTTTTTAACATAATATAACATAATTATGTTAACATAATACATACAGACTATCTTGAAGTTGAGAACCATAACATTTAGAAACAGAAATAATTGTTATAAAAACTGGGTACACTAGAAATTCAGTGAAATCAATATTCATTCATAATTATAATCAGTCTGTGGGAAGACATGCTTCTGAAGTATTCACCATCAACCACCAACTCTTTTACCAACGAATTGTGGGATTGATCGATACTTATGTGAAATATGCTCGACTTCTTCCAGCGTTCTCAGTTTAGTTGCGTTAGTTTGAGAATAAAGAAAATCTAAGTTAATTGGTTTGTTTTGAATTTCGCGCAAAGTTACACGAGGGCTATTTGCGCTAGCCATCCCTAATTTAGCAGTGTCAGGCTAGAGGGAAGGCAACTAGTCATCACCACCCATCGTCAACTCTTGGGTTACTCTGTTACCAACGAATATTGGGATTGACTGTCATATTATAACGCCCCCACGGCTAAAAGGGCGAGCATGTTTGGTGTGACATGGGATTCGAACCTGCAACCCTCAAATTACGAGGCGAGTGCCTTAACCATCTGGCCATGCCAGGCCATCAACGTTAATAGCACAAGCCAAGCTTTTTAATAACCGAATAAAACCATTCGAAAAAACTTGAAGTAATTGTTGCAACTTGGAACCCAGAAGCATTAATTAAAGTTAAGAACAAATTTTAAACACAAAATATCATAATTTATTATAATAATTTAATTTTAAATTGAAATTAAAATTTATTATGCACGTACTACACTGTAATAAACTAGTAAAAACAATCTTTAAAATACACCATCATCCAACACTTCTATCTCCTGAGAATAGATCGAAATGAGCAAGTGCTCTTTTAGTGCATTTCAAAACAATAATTCGTCGTAAATTCTTAAACAACATTAAGTGACTCGAAAACTGAAACAGGTTTGTTATCTGAAGAGTCTATTTGAAGCTAAGCACAAAGCTACACAATCTATTATCTGTACTCTGTCTACCACGGGTATCGAAACCCGGTTTCAAGCAGTGTGAGTTAACTGTGACGCTGGAGGGACTTTTTGAAGAGAAACCGGTATAGTCTAGTTCTGTTAATTAAAAATTGGCTACTGATTTTTTCTAATGCAAACAAAAAAGTAGTGAAATGATGGATCAAAACTGATAAAAATGTTGATTGGCTGGCACATTATAATCCCCTCACGGCTGAAGAACGAGCATGTTTGGAGCGACAGGGATTCAAATGCGCGACTCTCAGATTACGAGTGGAGCGCCCTAACCACCTGGGATACACTATATATAAAGAATTACGTTTAAGTGTACGTAAGGAAGAAATACGTGGATACAAATTACCTACCTTTAAGGGTGTGTCATGTATAAAAGACTGTTTAGTGTAAATATTATTAATTAATTAATTTTGTGAGTGAATATTTCATGACTGTTTAGTATTTTTTTCATAACAAGAGAATTAAAAGCAGTTATTTTAAAAGCGATAGTTATGACAAGTTTAAGTTTGATTTCGTAAATCGGTTATAACCGGATGTTGTATAAATGATTTGCTGATGTTTAGGTCATCGAAAGCCGCGTGCAATCCACTGGTGTCAACGATATAGAAATTTCTAGAAGGCCTAAGTCATGTAGACATTTAAATAGTTGCGACCAGACGAGCAATAAGAGAGAGAGTAAAAAATAAAGTCACTGGAAAGGAAAGTTTGGTGAGAGAAAAGTTAGAAAACGCAAAGTTAATCGCCGTCGGAGCGATAGGCCTAATGGTTGATATGTTAGAGTGAGATTAATAGTTTGAAGGAAATAAAGATACTAGTTTGTTTGTCAAGGGGCGTTCCAAACTAACTGAACCCGCCTGACAAAAGGCAGGAGATTCTTGGAAATAGAAAAAAGGAAGCAGATGATTTTTGAAGCACAGAATACCATCAGAGTAACTTAACGACAATAACCGCTATTGCAATGGAGATAAATGGAAAAAAGTTCGGCCTGTCAATTGAATTCTAAAGCAATTGAATAGGCGTAAGTGGACCTTTGACAAAAAGAAGAGAACTGTGCAGTATTTAAGATACAACTATGACCTTGAAAGTGTAATGAATTTTGTATAAACGCTCAACTTGTTTCTAATATATATATTTATATAATTTTAAAAAGAGGTGGCATTTTTGCTCTTCGTTTATTGTGGAATTTATCGTCAGCAAATCACTGACACCCACTGTAGAGGAACCCTTAGCCCAACATATTCATAAACTTATATTAATATATATATATATATAAACATTGACAGGGTATATTAAGAATAAATATGTTGTATAGAAACGAATTACTTACATTTAAGAGTGTATAAAGAAAAAATTCCCTTGAAAAAATGGGGTATGTAACCTTCTAGTACCTCCAACGTTTTATTCATTTCTTCTAAAACACCGACAACAGTGTAATATCTCTGGACGTTCATCTTAGCTCTTTGTAATGCTGCGTTATTATTCAACATACTGAAAGTAAAAAAAAAATGTTTCTCAGATTCTACAACTTTAATATTTCAGTCAGATGGTGAAACAACAAATGATTTATGTATGTAGTGTTACAACCACTACTGTTTGTCGTATCCCAGTTGGTCTGAATCGCTCTGGATATCGTCCATAAAAGATATGATTATTACAATATTATTATGCGCTCTTCTAATTTTTTAAAGGGATCAGATAAAGAAAGTAGTGCTTAGAAATGTGATTAGTCTAATACTAAAGTCTTCTAATATGTGTAATTTAAAACGCGAAAATAAGCGCGAAGCATGTTTGTGATGATTCGGTTAAACTTTATTACGAAGTTCAACTGGTTCTTTTCCATAGGTTTTTCCTTCCTCATCAACTGTATATATCTGACGTCACTGTTGAACGAACGTTAAAGACATAAGAGGGGGTGAACACCTACTTTTATGTATCTCTTCGTAGGGGCCTAAGTTTTTATTTATTTTTTAATTTAGCGCAAGGTTACACGAGGGCTATTTGCGCTAATCGTCCCTAATTTAGCAGTGTAAGACTAGAGGGAAGGCAACTAGTCATCATCACACACCGCTAAATCTTGGGCTGTTCTTTTACCAACAAATAGTGGGATTTACTGTAACATTATGACACCCACATGGCTGGAAGACTGTGTATGTTTGGTGAGGCGGGGATTTGAACCTGGGACCATAATATTACCAGTCAAGCGCCTTAACTGATCATGCCGGTCCGGGCCTAAGGGTATAAGAAAGTTTGGTGACAATCTGTTCAACGGTTCGCCAATTATAAGCGGATATATGTTTTGCCAAATCACGGATACATAAAGGGTCGAAGCTAATATAACATAGTTTGGTTTAGAAAAAAAAATCGTAAACGATATTTGATTAAGTTCCTACACCATCAGTCAAAGTGTTAGACGCCCATAAACAGGTCTACAGAGTTTCAAGTTTTCATCTAAGTTAAAAACTAAGTTGAGAAAAAATGATAAAAGTTCAGAAGTGTTTCACTCGTGGAATTAATTAATTAATTAATTAACTCATCTTTCCCGAAAACTGTTGAACCTCCAGACTTTTAATATTTTGAATAGATTAATAATTTATGAATAAATTATTTCTATGATGCATTCTGATTACATTCACTTCTTCCAGTCAGAGCCGCCATTTAAACAGAAAATAGACGGTTTATCATGTTTCCAAAGTAAACAGAGTTAAGGCAAAACTTAAGAATCATTTAATTATGGGCCCGGTATGGCCAGGTGGGTTAAAGCGTTCGACTCGTAATCTTAGGGTTGCTGGTTCGAATTCCAGTCATACCAAACATACTCGTCGTTTTAGCCGTGGGGACGTTATAATATGACGGTCAATCCCACTATTCGTTGCTAAAAGAGTAGCACAAGAGTTGGCGGTGGGTGGTAATGACTAGCTGCCTTCTCTCTAGTCTTACACTGTTAAATTAGGGACAGCTAGCGCAGATAGCCCTTGAATAGCTTTGTGCGAAATTCAAAACAAACCAAATCATTTAATTGGTATTAATCTATTTTTTTCAGAAAAATTGCACTATTGCGTGCTAAGAGTAAAAAAAAACGCAAGTTACATTTTAAGCTACAATGAAAGGTAAATTTTTTATCAACTGAATAATTTTGGAGCTTCTAAATAAAATGGTGATATGGCTAAAATAGCACTGTATTAAAAAACCCTGGTGATGGTAACTATGTTATGGAAACTAATCGAGTGAAACAAATAATAAAGAGTTTATTTTGCATTGCTTGGTTTGTTTAAATTTTGTGCATAGCTACACGAGGGCTATTTGCGCTAGCCGTCCCTAATTTTGCAGTGTAAGACTGGAGGGAAGGCTAGTCATCATCACCCACCGCCAACTCTTGAGCTACTCTTTTACCAACGAATAGTGGGATTGACCGTCATATTATAACGTCCTCACGACTGAAAGGACGAGCATGTTTGGTGTGACGAGGATTCGAATCCGCGACCCTCGGATTGCGAGTCGAGGACATTCACTTTTTTATATGCAAAAACGGCTCGTTTGGGCTGTGAACCTGACGATGACCGAAGAAGGTCGAAACGTTGTTCGCTCTTTTATGTAAAGTGTTTTCTCAGCCCAAACGAGCCGTTTTTGCATATAAATTTCTCAACAAGTGGGTTTCTCGTCATCACTGAGGACATTCACTGTTTCTTTATTTAGTACAAGGAACTGATTTGTTTGTTTCTTTTGAATTTCGCACAAAGCTACTCGAGGGCTATCTGCGCTAGCCGTCCCTAATTTACCAGTGTAAGACTAGAGAGAAGGCAGCTAGTCATCACCACCCACCGCCAACTCTTGAGCTACTCTTTTATCGATGAATAGTGGAATTGATCGTTATATTATAACGTTCCCACGGCTGAAAGGGCGAGCATGTTTGGTATGATGGAGATTTGAATCAGCAACCCTAAGATTATGAGTCGAGGGTCTTAACCATCTGGCCATGCCGAGTATCTTGCATTGTACCCAAAACGTTGCGTTTTACTCTTAATACAGGTTCTAATTTGGTTGAAATATATTGTCTCTTGAAGATTCTTGGAAATGAATCAGCAATACTTTACTAGTTACGTAACTCACGTGCATTCCTCCTCGTGGCCACAGAAGTAAGGAATAGCTAGGTCGTAAGGCTTCCCAGTTATAAATGAGCATTCGGGATCAGCCGAACGGACACATTCCTCAAAATCCTAAAAAAAAAAAAACACATAGTAAACGATGGTTTTGTTTTAGCGTTATATTAAAAATGAGATTCTGTGTTTACTTAAAGATGAAATTTCAATTGTTTTATATCGGTCATCAGAAAACAAAATGAAACAAACCTGTTTCTATTACGGCACTATTTAGAAAATATTAACCCCATTCTATTACAACAACATTTTGACAATATTAACTCTATTACTTATGATTATATTATCATCATAGCTAATGGTTAAAATGGTTAAAAATAATTAACTTTAGAAACTTCTTGGTTCTAATGTAGAAGATCCCCAAATGCTTTTGTGGTGAGTTTGAACGCGTATAATGCTAACAACCAAGATTCGATACCCCTGGTGGTTATAGCAGAAAACTCATTGCGTAGTTTTCTTCTTAATAATAACCGAACTAATGTGCAGTTTTCATACCGATCCAAAAATAATCGACTCGTAATCTGAGGGTCGCGGGTTCGCATCCCCGTCGCGCCAAACATGCTCGCCCTTTCAGCCGTGGGGGCGTTATAATGTGACGGTCAATCCCACTATTCGTTGGTAAAATAGTAGCCCAAGAGTTGGCGGTGGGTGGTGATGACTAGCTGCCTTCCCTCTAGTCTTACACTGCTAAATTAGGGACGGCTAGCACAGATAGCCATCGAGTAGCTTTGTGCGAAATTCAAAAACAAACAAACAAACAAACATAATCCAACATACTTTACATTTGGCACTCGAGGCTAGATTTTTGTTTGTAATTAAACACAAAGCTACACGATCTGCCCATCAAAGGGATCAAAACCCAGTTCCTCGTGTTGTTAGTCTGCAGACATAGCGCTATGCCACTGGGGGGGGGGAGCGATATTAGATAGCAATACGTTCGTGTTGAGCAGATAAGCCTTAAATGAGTTTATATATCTAAAGAGCTAAGTAGATTTCATTATATATCTAAAGAGCTAAGTAGATTTCATTATATATATAAAGAGCTAAGTAGATTTCATTGGTGTCGTGATTTACTGTAGAATCGTCAACAATCTCTTTCTTGCTTAAACAACCAACATCTTAAACAATACTGAAATATCGGCGGCATGTTTCTATGTTGAACGTATATATATATATATATATATACGGTTCGGAACGACTATACTTAAAGGCAACAATTTTTGTACCAACGAATAATGGGATTGACCGTAACATTATAATGCCCTCACGGCTGAAAGAGTGAGCAAGTTTGGTGTGGCGGGGATTCGAACCCATGGCCCTCGGATTACGAGTCGAGTGCTTTAACCAGCTGGTGATGCCGGGTCCGTGAATGTCGAAACATTCAGTTCTTCACTGGTGTAAGCCTGTGCCTTTATCAGGGGATCCAATTATAATCCATTTTTCTCAACAAATGAACTGCAATCAAACAGGCTATTATCACAACAAAAAATAGAAAGGGACTGAAAATAAAGTGGACACCCAGAATATCCTCTTCTGTGATTTGCCCGAGATAAAACTGTGATTAAAAAAAAACGTACCCGAGTTAATTTGGGCAGATAATTTCTCGTCATGGTTCTAATTGTTTGCTCGAATTTTTCATGTTATCATGTATTACGATAGGCTATCAAAAAGTGAAATAAAAACTGTGTTTTGAGTTCGTTCCAAAACGAAAAAAACAAAAAGGCTTAACAAGGAAGGAGTTGACCTGGAAATGTCAGACTCTCGTTGTTGTCCCACATATCGACTTTAATGTAATTGTTTTCCCTAATATAATTGAGAATATTTGTGTTCGTATCCATTCTTGAACGATGGGTCAGAGCAGATTCTGTTGAATGAATAAACACGTGCAAAGTTAACAAAATTATTAAAGAAATTCATCACGAGGTCATACTAGAAGAAATAAAACTCGGTTATCTCACCTTTTTAAGCCATTGTGTTTTAGAAATGTTTACTTTTCCAGCCGCTTTTAGCTCTTCGAAAACTGGAATACCGGGAACTCTCCAGAAGAAGAATCGGGAAATAACCTTCTCCACAGGGTCCCGCATAGTGTTTATGTAAATCGGGTTAGGGTGGTTAAATCTGAGGGGATAAATGCATTTTATGTTTGTTTTTGAATTTCGCGTAAAGCTACACGAAAGCTACTTGTGCTTGCCGTGCCTAACTTAGTAGTGTAAGACAAGAGGGAAGGCAGCTAGTCATCATCACCCACCGCCAACTCTTGGGCTACTCTTTTACCAACGAATAGTGGGATTGACCATTACATTATAATGCCCCCACGGCTGAAATGGCTGGCATGTTTGGTGCAATGGAGATTCGAACCCGCGATCCTCAGATTAGCCTTAACCCATCTGGCCATGCCGGGGCCTGAAATAATAGTAAATAGAATAAAGCGATCGTCTAAAACATATTTAAAAGACATTTTCAGTGACAGTAATTACGTTAAATATTTGTTATAGGAACATACCAGTGTTTAGTTAATAAAAGGTTTTGGAATGGAAAATACGCCTTGTACGCCTTGCAAAGGGAATTATTATTTTCTTTTTGAGAATAATGTATTTTTTTTAAATACAGTAATGTGAAACTTCTGCACAAAATTCTGGTTTTGAAACTAATATATGGTTATTTTACTGTGTACTTGCTATGTCTTGAGTCTGTAGTATCACATATGACTTGTAAGCAATCTAACCTAAATGTTATGTAATTGGAACCAGTCTAACCTAAATGTTATGTAATTGTCACCACTTTAACCTAAATGTTATGTAATTGGAACCAGTCTAACCTAAATGTTATGTAATTGGAACCACTTTAACCTAAATGTTATGTAATTGTAACCAGTCTAACCTAAATGTCATGTAATTGTAACCAGTCTAAATTAAATGTTATGTAATTGTAACCAGTTTAACCTGAATGTTATGTAATTTTAACCAGTCTGACCTAAATGTTATGTAATTGTAACCAGTCTAATTTGAATGTTATGTAATTTGTGCATACTTTGTGCTAGTGTATTAAAACTACGGCAAAATACTAAAACAGATATTTGTCAGGAACTGATCCTCATAAATTCGAATTTGTGGTTTAAATGTATAATAAGCCATGTTAAAGAATAAAGTTCAGAAAAGCTTAGGTTGTTTTATTGATAATGTATTTGCAGTGTGTAAAGATAAACGTTCACATCATAAGTGTATACGTTCACATCATAAGTGAATACGTTCACATTATAAATGTATGTATCAACATCTTATTACTGCTTCGCTATTGGCTGGGCCCGGCATGACCAGGTGGTTAAGGCGCCCGACTCGTAATCCGAGGGTTGCGAGTTCGAATCCCCATCATACCAAACATGCTTGCCCTTTCAGCCGTGGGGGCGTTATAATGTGACGGTCAATCCCACTATTCTTTAGTAAAAGAGTAGTCCAAGAGTTGGCGGTGGATGGTGCCTTCCCTCTAGTCTTACCCTGTTAAATTAGGAACGGCTAGCACATATAGCCCTCGAGTAGCTTTGCGCGAAATTCAAACCAAACCCATGGGTTGACATTTTTCCACACATATATTTGCATATTTTTCAGTTTCACCCTTCACATTTCAGTTTTTTCAATGCATATTCTATTTTTATCAGTATAATTAATGATCTGGCTTTTTTGTAATGTTTAAGTCCTAATCACTGTTAAAACGTGGGAAACGGATGTTGTGTGGGTGACCATAATGGGTCTAAATTGTTGTGAATTAATTGCACTATTATTCACACTTCAAAGTGTGACGTAACTTAAACAACAAAAATATAGAGTTCCCGTATGTTATTGTGGAGCCGTTCCTAGCATGGCTTAAATGTTCAACAATTACTTTTCACAGTGAGTGATGTAAGTAACTCAGGGTTATGGTTGTGACTTGACTCAGGAGCAGTGATAGATTTAAGGTTTTGTGAGCCCAGAGGCTAATAACGTTTGTGGGCACTACATCCCATGTAATTTTACGTTAAATGCAATTATCAATGGGCCTCCATTAAGACCATGTGCCCTGGGACTGAGATCCCTCTAGCCCTTATCGAAATTCGTCAATGATCAGGACTGTAACACAATTAATCTTTTTAAAGTCCATGTAATAGTTTAAATTGATAAATTAACTTTTCCCGTCACTGGGCCCCCCGCTAGTACAGCGGTATGTCTCCGGATTTACAACGCTAAAATCAGGGGTTCGATTCCCCTTGGATTGGCTGAGCAGATAGCCCTTTGTGGCTTTGCTATAAGTAAAACACGAAACACACCCGTCACTGGAAACGGGAACTTTTTCTTGCTACAATATAATCAAGACATGATAAAAACATAAAGTACTCTTTCAAATAAAACTGTAAGGAAAATGACTTTCCAAAAAGGAACTAAAGTGTGAATGTTTGATAAACAAAGATATATCAAACAATAACAGCTGTTTGAGAAATACCATCGCATATTGCTAATTCATAAAAATTATGGCCCAGCATGGCCAGGTGGATTAGGCACTCGATTCGTAATCCGAGGGTCCCGAGTTCGAATCCCCGTTACACCAAATATGCTCGACCTTTCAGCCGTGGGGGCGTTATAATGTTACATTCAATCTCATTATTCGTTGGTAAAAGTGTTGGCAGTGGGTGGTGATGCCTTCCCTCTAGTCTTACACTGCTATATTAGGGACGGCTAGCGCAGATAGCCCTCGTGTAGCCTTGCGCGAAATTCAAAAACAATTCCAAAACAAACATAAAAATTTAAATGTTGATCTGGTTTAATTTAACATGACATTAATATCAACAACTATTTGGAGAATATTTTGATCGTTTTATATTCAACAATGATTGTGTTATTTATCTAGTAAAATTAGCCCATGGTTATAGAAACAATGGTCCTAAACTTGCTGGAAGAAATTCGTGAAGTAAACGTGTCTGTCGTAAGCGAAAGGAGGCTTATTTCTCATCACATCAAGGACGAAGGCCCTCTGTAAATAAAATATTGAAAACAATGGTCGATGAATGGTCGGCATATTAATGAAATAAACTTTATTATAGCAACAGCTAAAATAGTCTGACCACAACGTACATGTAAAGTGTTATCAACTTCAACTTGAAAACTACGACACAAATAATACATTTCCTGTTACTCCAAGGCACTTGGAGTGTTAATATGTGTTACTATTTCATTTTTGTGTAAATTCACGAAATTTAAAACTTAGGACTGAAACAACCTTTGATTTGAAATGATTAACGTGAAGTAAAAAAGTTAAAGATAACGTGATATAACATCGTGGTCTTATCAAGTAAAGCGCAGACGCAAATATAAGAAAGTGTTAATATTAGATGTTTTACATAACTTTGAATCGTTTGTAGAGAAACCCTATACTTATACAAAAGTTTCTATCGTGTTTTTAAAGTCCAGAATAGGCAGTGACGTAACACCAATAATATATGATATTTTACCATCCAAATAATATTAAAAGTTCTGTGCAGATTTGCCTCTCAGTGGAACAGCGTAAGCCTACAGATTTACAACTCTAAAATATGAGATTCGATTTTCTACTGTTGTCACAGCAGAAAG
This sequence comes from Tachypleus tridentatus, assembly GCF_004210375.1. NCBI lineage: Eukaryota > Metazoa > Arthropoda > Merostomata > Xiphosura > Limulidae > Tachypleus > Tachypleus tridentatus. The sequence goes on along the minus strand of NC_134833.1, from coordinate 20,612,513 downwards.
CCCATTGTGGCATTGCTCTATAATAAACAACATTAACAAACAAACAAAAAACACTTACAGTTTGAAGCCGTTAGCAACAATTTGGAGAATATCTGTTATCTTGAGTAAATTAGTTTCCAAACTATAACTCGCAACTTTCTAACTGTCTTAAGTACACTAAAATAGAACGTTCGATAAGCAAGTCCTTTGTTGTTAGGATTAATACACAAGCGTCGTTTCCTTATTTCTTATTATGACTGTCCCCAGTTGTGTAGTCATGCGCAGTGGAGAGATACGTATGTCAAGGTGTCTGTTAGAATTTAGTACAACGTCAAACATATATATGCACAGAAGTTGTTAAAATTCACAAACTATATGTAGGTCACATACACTGTGTGTTTTTTTACTTTTATATTAATTGCTGAAAAGCTTGTTTGTTTGTTTTTGAATTTCGCGCAAAGCTACTCGAGGGCTATCTGCGCTAGCCGTCCCTAATTTAGCAGTGTAAGACTAGAGGGAAGGCAGCTAGTCATCATCACCCACCGCCAACTCTTGGGCTACGCTTTTACCAACGAAAAGTGGGATTGACCGTCACATTATAACGCCCCCACGGCTGAAAGGGCGATCATGTTTGGCGCGACGGAGATGCGAACCCGCGACCCTCAGATTACGACTCGCATGCCTTAACACGCTTGGCCATGCCGGGCCACCAGTAAGTTTATGAACTTACAACGCTAAAATTTGGGGTTTGATCCCTTGCGCTGAACACAGCAAATAGAGCAATGTGGTTTTGCTAAATCAAGCAAGCATATTTATAGATTTGGAGTTAGGCTATAGTATGCAGTTAGCAGGGAATTTATCAAACTGTATTTCATAAGTTTGGAGCAAAGCGATAGTTATGTAGTTATAGTTTTATTATTGTATGTTCTGAGAAAGTTTGCTTGTTTAAAAGTTTCAGTAATTACTGAGTTTTTCTTTAAAGATTAGATTGTTTTAAATACTGTTATAAGTTAAAAATACGTAGATACTTCTGTAGCGCTTTGGAGTACTAAATACAAGTTCTTCTGATACAGGACCCAGATTTTCGCTAAAATGAAATCCAGGTTGGAAATTGTAGGTCTACAACGAAGTAACAAATGAGCTATTTTAATAATAACTGAATTTGAAAAAATGTTAAATTGAACTACGAATTAAGACGTTCCGGGTGGTGACATACGCACTCTTTACATGTCAACGAATAGTGGGATTGACTGTAACCTTATAACGCCCCCCACGGCTGAAAAGGCGAGCATGTTTGGTGTGACGGGGATTCGAACCTGCGAAGTAAATTAGGTAATTACGAGGGCTGTTCAAAAAATACGCGGACTGACGTCATAAAACAAAATGTACTTTATTTAGAAGTTACAGGTCTGGGACCCCTTCAAAGTACTCTCCTCCCCAACGCACACACTTATCCCAACGGTGGTTCCACTTGTTGAAACAGTTCTGGTACGCTTCTTTTGTAATGTCCTCTTGCATTTGCCTTAATCTCGGGAATCGTCTCAAATATTCTTCCTTTCAAGGGTCTTTTTAGTTTGGGGAACAAGAAAACATCGCAAGGAGCAAGTTCAGGTGAGTAGGGGGGTGGAGAAGAACAGTGATCGAGTGTTTGGCCAAAAACTCACGTGTTCTGAGGCACAAATTTCGCAGCAACGCGGTGCATCTTCAATTTTTCGTCAAAATCTCGTAACGAGATACAACTGATATCCCACACTCTTCAGCAAGCTCCCTGACAGTCAGACGTCGATTTGCCCGCACCAGGGTGTTGATTTTGTCGACGTGTGGGTCGTCAGTTGACGTGGAAGGACGTCCAGGACGCTCATCATCTTCAATGGACTGTCGACCATCCTTAAAACGTTCATGCCACTTGAAACATGCCGTACGATTCATAGCAACATCACCGTAAGCCGTGTTAAGCATAGCAAAAAGTTTCAGTCGCAGATTTTCCAAGTTTAACACAAAATTTCACAGCAAGTCGTTGCTCCTTCAGGTCATTCATTCTGAAATCCGCCAAACGAAAAAATCGCACTTCACTTAAAACCGCGTGGCTAATAGACAAATGAAGATATCTGCAATCGGGAAATGGCGTCGTAATCAGCTGATCTGTGCAAACCTAGCGACACCAAGCGGATGCCCCTGGAACCAACTGGAGCCGCGCAATTCAAACAGTCCGCGTATTTTTTGAACAGACCTCGTATTTTCCTATTGTAAAGTTGCTACAACATTTGCACCTATCTGTAATTCATTTTTAACTTCACGCTCCAAGATGAACCTACTCATGTAATGTGTAATAGGCATTTTGTACGAATTGAAACTAAAACGAATTGGTTGTCTTACACGTTGCCTTCTGGTATTAACACATCGTAATTTACTCCTACAAAACAAAACGACACGTGGTTTGGCAATCAGTTAAGCACGTGTAACAGTTCCTACCTCTATCTTTCGTAAAAGGCAATAAGTCTATGACCACAGTATTTGAAATGGTTTGAAAAAAATGTGTGTTTGAAATTACTTAGGTGTTTAACATTTTCTGAGCAAATCTAATTTCTAAGATTTTAAATAAAATTTATTGTAACATTTTGTTTCAGGATTTGAACGTTCGGAAACTGGCCTGGCATGGTCAGGTGGTTAGGGGGCTTGACTCGCAATCTCAGGGTTGCGGCTTCGAATCCCCATCACACAAAACCTGTTCGTCCTTTCAGCCGTAGGGTCGTTATAACATTATTGTCAACACCTCTATTCGTTGGTAGAATAGTAGCTCAAAAGTTGGCGGTGGGTGGTGATGATCAGTTGCCTTCCCTCTAGTTTTACACTGCTAAAGTAGGTACGGCTAGCGCAGATAGCTCATGTTCAGCTTTGCGCAAAAGTTGAAAAGAAACAAAAAATTTGAACATAAAATATAATTACATGTATTTCGTAAGCAGAAGTGTACAAAGTCCATATAAACACGAGCTGCAACAGCGTAGAGAAAATAAAATTCTTTGTTCGTTACCTGTTCGTCTTTAGTGAGCTGTCGCTTGTTGAAAACTGAAGATCTGTGGTGGTCAAAGTGGTTGAGGTGAGACAACTTAGAAATAAACACAGTCATAGCCTCACTGCCAGACTTGGGGACGCGATTATACATCAGGATGCGGCGATCTGTCTCCTTGATCCCTATATGAACAGAAAAAAAGGGAAGCTGCTCCAAAGACAAAGAGGCAACATGTCCACACTCAAGTTCAACCACTCGCTCTCTCACACCACCCATTTTTTATGATTGTTAAACATGTTTAAACACCAGGGAGACAAGCGATGTTTATTAAATGCATGTGATGAACTTGTTATGAACAGAGAAACTGTTTATAAAACTGTAACATTTAGTTAGAAGCGGACAACGCTTTTAAACAAACACTTAGTGGAAGTTGGTTAGACATAATGATGTAAGCATATAAGAGAGAATAAGCGTGAAGAATTTCGTTTGTTTGGTTCATTATGGTATATATGCTATTCTTGAATTTTGTACGGTATATATTATAAAATAAATAAATAGCTAAAATCTTATTACAATAGACAATGTCCTCCAACAGCCTTATTAAATTACGTTCTTACCAATGCTGAAAACTGATTGAGTAGTCTTAGCAGTTCTTACATCACAGAAACTGTTCATGTCGTTAGGGTTAAGAAGATTATGAATGATCTTTAGGTATTGGTTTCGGTTCTGACAATGGTATGATTAAAACTGTCGAGAAACGTTTTAGTATTTGTTTGTTTGTTTGGAATTTCGCGCAAAGCTACTCGAGGGCTATCTGCGCTAGTCGTCCCTGATTTAGCAGTTTAAGACCAGAGGGAAGGCAGCTAGTCATCATCACCCACCGCCAACTCTTGGGCTACTCTTTTACCAACGAATAGTGGGATTAACCGTAACATTATAACGCCCCCACGGCTAGGAGGGCGAGCATGTTTGGTGCGACCGGATTCGAACCCGCGACCCTCGGATTACGAGTCGAACGTTTTAACGCGCTTGGCCATGCCGGGCCATACGTTCTAGTATTATTAATTAAGGGACGATCACTTTCGATGCTCCTCTTGACATCAAATGGAGACTTAGAAACTGTTGATTTCATGATAGGCTTTCCTACGTTACAGAAATAAAATATATTTGTAATTCTTCTCACAGAGTGTACCTCCCCTCCCCAGTGGCACAGATATATGTCTGTGGATTGACAGCCCTAGAAACGAGGTTTCGATACCCGTGGTGGGCGGAAAATAGATAGCCCATTGTACAACTATCAACGGTCTCTTAAAATATCCAATTCATAAGATTTAATAATAACACCATGTAACACAAATAACACTATGTAATACAAATAACACTATGTAATTTCTTAATTACTTATGTTGTAAAAGTACAGAAAATGGCCATTATTCCCTTCAAACTTTGCGTTTGTGACCTGGATAATGAAATTTAAAAACTAACCTATTTTCTATGTAAAAACAGGCAAATTTGCACATTTTCATTCACATAAGGTTTGAATAAAACAACATATGAATCAAGATGTGCATGTATTTATACTAAAGTTATACAGAAATGTTTAGAAGTGAGTAGTTTTTCGAGATTTCTAACTGTAATGTAAATCACTTTCACGTTTCAGCCCCTAACTATAGTCTTTGTATTCCACTTTGTTAGACCAAGATCTCTGATCAAGTCATTGAGGTCTCTTTGGTTGGGGTAGTATGGGTTTCTCTCACCAGCTGCACCTCTGAAATTGTAATCTGGATCTTCAATGTCTACCTCCTCTTCTGAGTTGCTGCTTTCTCTCTGGCAGAATGGGTACATGGAGCTCAGGGCAGTTTGGAGGTGGGGCAATGGATGATGGAAGGTCCAGATACATGATAACAGATGTATTCTTGCCAGCCCGACATTTGGAAGTGTCCACCATGCAAAAGTAGCAATTGTTTGAGTGGTCAGTGGGTTCATGCCAAATTCTTGGAATAGATAACTTTATAGCTCTCTTTTCCCCTCTGTACCATCCTGTAAAAGAACAAAATAAAATTGTTATTATGAAGAATAAATTTCTTTCATCCACAACTAATGTGTAAGAGGTTCATGCAAAATATTTTATATATGATACTTTTCTATACTATTGGAAATTTAAAAAAAGATATTTAAATTTTAAAGGGTATAAAATTTATATAATATAAGATCTTACTACTCAAGCAAGCAAAAATTGTCCGTCTTACCTTCTGGAGTTTTTTTGCAGTGCTCGCAGGTAAAATGAGGTGCCCAGGGTTTGTCTTGGTCACCGATAGGCATGCTGAAATATGCCTTGTAGGCTTCACATATTTTAGCAGACGCTGTCACAGAGTACTTTTTCACTGTTGTCTTGATAAATTGGCCACATATATAGCAGAATTTGTCTGGAGAATGCTTGCAACTTCTTGATGCCATCTGTGATAAAATCAGATCGGTCTATGTGTTCAATAAATTGCAATGGTGAGTGGTGAGCCCCTGTATATATATATTGCTATGGAAAGTTCTAGAAAATTCTGAAAGGTTCTTGAAAATTCTCATAAGTTCTACAACATTCTAGAAAGTAGTTGAAAATTCTTGTAAGTTCGAGAGAATTCTCTATCAGCTACTCAGCACTGAATCTACCTGGAATGTTCTGGAAAATGGGTAAATTTGAAAATTTCATTACCCAGGTCACAAAAGCAAAGTTTGAAGAGAAAATTAGGTCTTTTCCAATTATCTTAGGCATAAGCAATTGGGAAATAACACTTTCTGTCCAGGAACAAGAAAAAGTAAAAATTGTGTTGCATAATGTTATTAAAGAAGATATATCGTTTTTCGGGTCTCGATTTATATCGGTTAACCATTTTCTTTTTGCTGGAGCTCCCATATTGGTGGTTTTGGACCCATGGGGCTCAGAAAAATTGTTAAAATACTCAGTATCTTAAAAATGTATTTGATGGAAATGCCTCAATTAGAATAAATTGAGGGACCTTGTGTTGAGAAAGTTTAGGAAGCCTTGTCTTAATGCATGGTGAAACTTCTAATATACACTTATAACAAATTGCTAAAAATTTATGTTTCTAATTATACTGATAAAACAACAATAAGAATATAGTAAGGTTCTGAGAAAACTTAATAAATAGACCATGAATACGGTGCATCTGTTAAACAGTGTGTTAAATGTGTTTCGACAGATGTAATGACTTAAGCATTTATTGTGTTAAAGTTGTTTTGAGAGATGTAATGACTTAAATATTTATTCTGTTAAGTTGTTTTGACAGATGTAATTAATTAAATATTTATGGTGTTGTTTTGACAGATGTATGACTTAAATATTTATTGGGTTAAAGTTGTTTTAATAGACATAATGAATTAAATATTTGTTGTGTTAAGTTGTTTTGACAGATGTAATGACTTAAATCCCCGTCACACCAAACATACTCGCCCTTTCAGCCGTGGGGCATTGCAATGTGAGAGTCAATCCAACTTTTCGTTGGTGAAAGAGTAGCCCAGAAGTTAGCGGTGGGTGATGATGAATAGCTAGCTGCCTTCCCTCTAGTCTTATACTACTAAATTAGGAACAGCTAATACAGATAGCTCTTGTGTAGCTTTGCGCGTAATTAAAATGAAAACGAAAACCAAACCTTCTATAGAAATTACGTGACAAAATATATATGGAAGGGAAAAAGGGAGAAATGGTTACTTAAGAGTTACGCAATATTTTAATGATTATGTGGTTTATAAAAGTAGTTGCACAATATTTTAATAATTATATTGTTTCTAAATGTAGTTACGCAATATTTTAATGATTATATGGTTTCTAAATGTAGTTGCACAATATTTTAATGATTATATTGTTTCTAAATGTAGTTACGCAATATTTTAATGATTATATGGTTTCTAAATGTAGTTACGCAATATCTTAACGATTATGTGGTTTATAAAAGTAGTTACGCAATATTTTAATGATTATATGGTTTCTAAATGTAGTTACGCAATATTTTAATGATTATATGGTTTCTAAAAGTGGTTACGCAATATTTTAATGATTATATGGTTTCTAAATGTAGTTACGCAATATCTTAACGATTATGTGGTTTCTAAAAGTAGTTACACAATATTTTAATGATTATGGTTTCTAAATGTAGTTACGCAATATTTTAATGATTATATGGTTCCTAAATGTAGTTACGCAATATTTTAATGATTATATGGTTTCTAAATGTAGTTACGCAATATCTTAACGATTATGTGGTTTCTAAAAGTAGTTACGCAATATTTTAATGATTATATGGTTTCTAAATGTAGTTGCACAATATTTTAATGATTATATTGTTTCTAAATGTAGTTACGCAATATTTTAATGATTATATGGTTTCTAAATGTAGTTACGCAATATCTTAACGATTATGTGGTTTATAAAAGTAGTTACGCAATATTTTAATGATTATATGGTTTCTAAATGTAGTTACGCAATATTTTAATGATTATATGGTTTCTAAAAGTGGTTACGCAATATTTTAATGATTATATGGTTTCTAAATGTAGTTACGCAATATCTTAACGATTATGTGGTTTCTAAAAGTAGTTACACAATATTTTAATGATTATATGGTTTCTAAATGTAGTTACGCAATATTTTAATGATTATATGGTTCCTAAATGTAGTTACGCAATATTTTAATGATTATATGGTTTCTAAATGTAGTTACGCAATATCTTAACGATTATGTGGTTTCTAAAAGTAGTTACGCAATATTTTAATGATTATATGGTTTCTAAATGTAGTTAAGCAATATTTTAATGATTATATGGTTTCTAAATGTAGTTACGCAATATCTTAATGATTATATGGTTTCTAAATGTAGTTATGCAATATTTTAATGATTATATGGTTTCTGAATGTAGTTACGCAATATTTTAATGATTATATTGTTTCTAAAAGTAGTTACGCAATATTTTAATGATTATATGGTTTCTAAATGTAGTTACGCAATATTTTAATGATTATATGGTTTCTGAATGTAGTTACGCAATATTTTAATGATTATATGGTTTCTAAATGTAGTTACGCAATATCTTAACGATTATGTGGTTTCTAAAAGTAGTTACGCAATATTTTAATGATTATATGGTTTCTGAATGTAGTTACGCAATATTTTAATGATTATATGGTTTCTAAATGTAGTTACGCAATATCTTAACGATTATGTGGTTTCTAAATGTAGTTACGCAATATCTTAATGATTATATGGTTTCTAAATGCGTTTCGTGATAAATAACTTATTCTCTCGTAAAAGCACAAAATCTGGATTGATAAAAAGCCAACACTACATATTACCGGATAGTACATGTTAACAACGGAGTGGTTATACAGGAAACTTGGAGATAAAATGTTACTGAAACACTTTGTTGTAAAATCAAGTGAAGGTCAAATCCCGTTTATCATTTTTTTATTATTTTTTGGTGCGCGTGTGGCCTAGAAAACATTTTCGATCAAATAGTGGGGTTAGGCCGTCCTTATAGTGAATCCATAACCATACTGTTAGGGATCTCGGTAGCGGACCGGAAACCCTTGTCTTCACAGTCTGAGCATGGAAACCACAAGAAAAAGCTCGACTTAAGAAGAAATACATAAGTTTAAGTTTCCTAACGATTCTTTCTTAAACGATTTTAAAAATGAAATGCTACTTCTGCGCAGAAGAGATTGGTTTTTTTTAAAACGAAAGCAAACCTCACTGGATATAGTTCAGGGTTACTTACTGTATACAGGAAGTCTTCCGTCTGCGTTTGTTCCTGAGGTCTATTTCGCCAAGACCCAATTTTAAAGATTCGAACAAAATTTACTCCTTTCTCGCACAAAAATGCGATAAGGTTATTTATTTCTAAAAAGCATTAAAAACAACAACAAAGTGTTAAAGTTGAAGATGTCAGCAGAATGTTGACATGTCTGTCAATCACAACCTGATGCAGTTAGTCAGTGATGCATTGTACAGATAACTTCGGAAATCTAACAGGAAAAATATCGGTTAGAGCAGTAGAACACGTGACTAGGTTTAAGAAAACTATATCAATTATATGCATTCAAGAAGACATTTCTAAAAATAATGGAAACTCATAATTAGGTGTCAGCCAATTTTATGATATGGTCCTTCTTTTATTATGGAAACTTATAGTTAGGTGTCAGGCGGTATTTCTTTTATACTGGAAACTTATAGTTAGGTGTCAGGCAGTATTTCTTTTATACCGGAAACTTATAGTTAGGTGTCAGGGAGTATTTGTTTTATACTGGAAACTTATAGTTTGTTTGTTTGTTTTTTGGAATTTCCACAAAGCTACTCGAGGGCTATCTGTGCTAGCCGTCCCTAATTTAGCAGTGTAAGACTAGAGGGAAGGCAGCTAGTCATCACCACCCACCGCCAACTCTTGGGCTACTCTTTTACCAACGAATAGTGGGATTGACTGTCACGTTATAACGCCCCCACGGCTGGGAGGGCGAGCATGTTTGGTGTGACGGGGATTCGAACACGCAACCCTCGGATTACGAGTTGAGTGCCTGAACCACCTGGCCATGCCGGGCCGTACGAGTCTATATAAATTAAAAATGAGATATAGATATATATTTTTTTTTACATTTCGAGCCCAAAATATAAAATAAAACCGAAGCAGTAAAAAAAATCACCTTTAAAATTACCGTTATTTTGATCGATATATCTTAAAAGTCAAAGCGTTACCTGGACTAACGTGTTTCGCACTGTGTCGTTTTAGTTTCATCTCTCGCAGGTGGTTCGTTTTTTCATCTTGATTTTCTAACCTGGTTTGATTGTAAGGACTTTTCGAATCGGTGTTGACGCGTACGCTGCTATCAGTGTCTTTAGGACAACGGTGCTCGAAATCGTACAAAACTAAAACAATGGTAAAGGTGATGATACCAGAAATAAGAGCGCTTTTAATTAAACGAAATAACCTCATTTTAATTAGATTCCACTTATTTTCCTATAAAACTGTTCAAATTATCGCACGAATACTGCGTGAACGTTACTTCCGCCCTTTGTGTTCCGAGTCCGATTTCGTATAATGCTCGTAGTGAACTTAAATCACGCATGCGCGTAGCGATTTTTATATATATATATATATATATATATATATATATATACTTAAGGTATAACTTAAGTAATTAATTAATAAAAAATTATATTTTTGAAATATGACTCTTTGTTATTCTCGGTAATCTAAACTTAACTATATAACAACTGAATGTTAATAATTAAGGTATAGAAAAACACAAAACGATATATAACGTTGATTGAAACGTTATATTTTGACAGTTAAAAAGTCTAAATGTTTATACACTTAGCACGTTTTGTTTAAACATACTTTATGGCAATACCAGTGAGAATTAGGGTTAAGAATAAATATAAGTCAGGAACTTAACTAAATGTTTTATTTTGGGTTATATTTTCAATTCCGACCGAATGTACGAAAGTATTATAAATAAAGTTAAATAACTTAAAACTGAAACTTAGATGAATCTATCTATCTCTGGACAAAGAAGGACTACGATAAAACGTATATATACTTGATAGTGTAAAGAAACCATAAATAAATATATATTACCTATATGTATGAATGTATATGTAGAGGTGCTTTCTTTCAGGTACGCGATACATCTACCTTATCTTCCAATCAATGATACTGTATGTTGTTGTGTTGCTAAGCAACATTATAGAAATAAGGAAAGCCCTGTGTTCTCAGTTACGGTGTTTACTACAAAGGTGTTTAAAAGTCTTAAATAGTCCATTATTTATGATATTGTTCATCTGGATATTGTAGGACCTGTGAAAGCTTCAATATCATGGTACTACTAATAATTTCGCCCCCCGCTAGTACAGCGGTATGTCTCCGGATGTGCAACGATAAAATCAGGGGTGCGATTCCTCTCGGTAGGCTGAGCAGGTAGCCCGATGTGGCTTTTCTATAAGAAAAACGCACACTAATAATTTTCCAAGTGAAGTAAAATGATTTCAGCTGTTTATCTGTTTCATTACTGTATGATTGCGTTCTTTTAGATGACATCTGCACATATGTTTGCGCAATTGTTTTACATTACTGAGGCACGATCGAAGATACGTTATCGTACGTTTTGGTCTACTATATTTTGTTCTGTGCTTATGGAATTAAGGTCCTGATACTAACAGCCTGTCACTTTGATTGGTGTTTCTCAAATGAGTAACAATTTTGTTTGTTACTAGAAAAATTAAAATTGTATAAATTCGTGACATCAGCGGAAAATACGAACAGCGTGTTGAAGAGTCTGTGATTGTGCTGATTTGATATCAGACCATACGTTCTGAAATTCTGTGTTATATGCACATATATAAGTTTAGAAAACTATACTTAATTATATAGTTATACAAACTATATCACTATTGTTAAGATTAGCTCAAACATTATTACGTTACATTAACAACAGCAACACTAAAAACATATTAATATATTAGTAGCTGATATCTATTGAATAATTAATTATAAGAAATGGTGTAGTTGTAATCATTATCTGTTTATTTACTTACATCCAATAATTGCGAACAATTAACGGAACTGGTACGTAATGAAACTGGATTGGTTTTCCCAGCGCGTGACCAAACGGTTAGCGTGAGAATTTGCGGATTAGAAGATTCAATTCGCGAGATGTTGCAGAACACGCTCTACACATTCAGTATGGGTGTTATAACTGTAACTATCATCTCCGCTAGTTGGTTAATAGCAACCGCGTAATGGATACAGCTGACTGGTTGCCTTACCTCTCACCAGCAATTCAGAAACAGGGTTTGGTTTGTTTTGAATTTCGCGCACAGCTACAAGAGATATCTGCTCTAGCAAACCCTAATTTCCCAGAGAAAGACTAGAAGGAGGGCAGCTTTTCACCACTACCCACTGACAACGCTTTGGGTATTCTTTTACTAATTAATAGCGGGATTGACTAACGACCCCATGGTTGAAAGAGCGAACATGTTTGGTGTTATGTGAATTCGAACCCGCGATCCCCGGATTGCGAGTAAAGGGCTCTAACTACCGAGCCATGCCGGGCCAAAAAATATGAACGACCATGTCCGAAAGGTATGTGATCTAGTAGTTTAGTTTGTATAGTGTATAAGGTACGGTTCACGTTGACAGCACCTATATCAATGTCATCTTCTGCAGGTTAGTTATTTTCATCTAGGTTTGGTATGGTTTGTTTTGAATTTCGCGCGAAGCTACATGAGGGCTATCTGCGCTAGCCGTCCCTAATTTATCAGTGTAAGACTAGAGAGAAGGCAGCTAGTCATCACCACCCACCGCCAACTCTTGGGCTACTTTTTTTACCAACGAATAGTGGGATTTACCATAACATAATAATGCCCCCATGGTTGAAAGGACAAGCGTGTTTGATGTGAGGGATTCGAATCCACGATCCTCGAGTTACGGTTCGAGTGCCTTAATCACCTGGCCATGTAGGGCCATTTAAATCTAGAACTTCCTCCCTGGGGCGGAAATGTTTGTATTACACTGGTCTCTCGCCCTTCGTGGGCTAATCAGAAAGTCTCAGGGTTTATAATGTCAAAAGGTGGATTTTGATACCCGGTGGACACGGCAAGTATAATAACAAAAATGAAAAACAAACAAACACTTATCCTCTAACAATTGATTAAATATTTTTTTAAATTTCAAAATGATAGGCCCTAGAAATTTCCCAGTTTGAATACTTGTAATGTTTTCCACATTTGAATTATTTCTAAAACATATATATATATATATATACATAGCAACTGAAAAATACAATTTGTCCATAGATTTAGATTGGATAGCTATTCATAATATTCTATTATACAGAAGGAACACTTAATTAAATTAATTAATTATGAAACTTCTTTCAGATAATACATACCTTAATATCACACTAAAAAGATTCATTGATTAAATACAAAATCAAATAATTTATATCATTTAATAATAATAATAAAGGGTAAGAAAACCCTACAAATTTGTTGTAGGGGTAGGAAGAATAATTGGCTGTTTAAACCAGCACTAGAACCGAAACAAACCATCGAAATTTCGATGTGATGAAATATTTACCCAACTGTATTATTTAAATGGTGCTGCAGTTATTGAAACGATAACAGAGAGATAGAACATAAGTTATAACTAAGCCTCTCTCTCTCTCTCTCTCTATATATATATATATATATATATATATATATAATCACAAAGAAAGATACAATTGACATGAGAACGCAATTTCGCATTTTATGTCACAGGTTTGACAGTTTGTAGCGACATCTGTCGATTCATATGTGAACTAATTTATGTTAATAAAATCTTGACAGTATTAGTGATAAAGCGACCTCGTACATTTGAAAAAGATTAAGTATAGCCTTTCTTAGATAATATCAAAAACGTAATTTTAGAACTTCTCGTGCTATAAATTCTCGTGCTACAAATATCCCAAACGCTGTATGTATATCAAAAGCATAATCTCACATGTATTTTTATTGTTATATCACAGACGACAACTACCGCTTCTTAATTATCGAGGAAATACAAACAACGTTTTAAACCTGGCTATGATTGGTCCAGCTTTCAAATTCTCTACCAATAATAATTCAGGGCTTATTAAACTCATGTACATCTGCAACTCTTTTACTAAACTCACATGAAAGGCGTGACTGACAAAATATAAAACAGATTCTGTGAAAGAGTTTTCGTTTAAAAGGTCACTTTGGAAAACAAAATTAACCACGTCGACATCTGCTGAGGTATCTGAAAGTCTGCTGAGCAGATACTGAAAGAAACAACATTTTGTGCTCTATTTATATTTATTATCCACTTGGCTACATCTGTCATGAGGCGGATAGTGTCCTGTTTGTTTCTGCATTAAGATGTGAAACGAATTTATTATTCAGTTATACAGTACTAAATGTTTATATAAAGCGGAAAAAAATATAAAGTTAAGCTGTTTTTAACACGTTATTAAGGGTTAAAAGAAAAAAATATAAAGAAATAGAAATAAGCGTGTCAATACAAAGAAATTATTATTAAAACAAAGTTGAACAGATTAAACAATTTACGACACACCCTTCGTACGGACAAGAAGGCTAGGCGTAAAACTCGGAGTTGAAACCACTTCTGCAAGTAAACCGGATAAAAATTCGGTTTTTGATTATATATACCAGAATAAATTATTTATACCAGTAGTATGGTATACGGATTGTTAGACCTTTATTTTGTAATCCATTATAGTAAAATTTGATAACGTTTTGAAAGCTCGAAAGAAACAATATTCAATATCTTGTTTTGAGGTCAAGTGATGTATCAGGTAATTGGCTCGTTAATTCAAACCATTACACAATAAGTGATATTTTTGTTTATAATTCGTTAAGTAATTGATAATTCCGAAAAGAAATGCAAATTTTGATTGGTTTGTTTGTTGAACTTTGGGGAAAGTCACTGAGGGCTAACTGTGTTTGTCTACAGTTCTTCATTTAGAAATGGTAGGCTAAGGGGAAGTCAACTAGTCAACACCAACCAACACCAAGACTTGACTTTTTACCAACAAAAAAGGGATTGATCTTCACGTTATAATGCTCCGCGGTTTGAAAGGTAAGCATGATTAGTGACAATTTTGAACCTGCAACCTGCAGATTTCTTATCAAGTGTCCTAACCACCAGTACATGCCAAGCCTATATTTAATATTTCGCTAGTATAACATAACAGAAGTATTTAAAAGACACGCAGTATATTCGTAAAGGAAAGCACTTTGAAATTAATGTTTAAATCACAAACGCCAGTTCATTCAATAAATGTAATCGAGTTAAATAATTACGAGTCGAGCGCCTTAACCACCTGGCCATGCCGGGCCTACGGATAAGTTTAGGCGCTCGACTCGTAATCTGAGAGTTATGAGTTCGAAACCTCGTCGCACCAAACATGCTCGCCCTTTCAACCGTGGGAGCATCATAATGTGACGGTCAATCCCACTATTCGTTGGTAAAAGAGTAGCCCAAGAGTTGGCAGTAGGTGGTGATGACTAGCTACCTTCCTTCTAGGCTTACACTACTAAATCAGGGACGGCTAGCGCAGATAGCTCTCGTGTAGCTTTGCGCGAAATTCAAAAACAAAACAAACCATTACTGTTCAGTAAGAGCGTTTTATTACGAAGTGCTCATGTCGTTTTCTTTAAATGATACCATGTATTTATCTTTGCTTATTGCTTAACACAAAGACACAAAATGGAAATTCTCTATTTGGCCTATCGCAGGAACTGAAACCCCAATTTTCAGCTTTATAAACCCTCAGACTTATCGTTGAGTCATCGATGGGCTTGAATGTATGACTCAGCAATTACATTATATTTAAAAACATGAAAAACGTTGGCAACCTATGCACTTACCAATGAAATACAAACAACAGCAAACAAACGGGAAATCTGATCAGGTATTAGACTTTATTTGTCCTTTATTAGAAATAAATCGATAACCGACTTCCTATTTTCCAAAAACTAAGAAAATGTCATTTTCTTAGATGAGCAAAATTTCAAGTTTAACTGGAAGTTTATAGAATTTGAGCATGTTTTAATAGATTGTTGAAATTATTTCCTTAAAACCAGTTATATGAAGACACGCAGTTGTAAAGTACACGTTGTCTATTTAGCACAAAACTGAACGGCTTAGCTGATTAGTATCAAAGAAGAGTTGTGCTGACAAAGGCAGAGAATGCTTTGTTTTTGTTTTTGTTTGTTTGTTTTTTGAATTTCGCGCAAACTACACGAGGGCTATCTGCGTTAGCCGACCCTAATTTAGCAGTGTAAGACTAGAGGGAGGCTACTAGTCATCACCACCCACCGCCAGCCTCTTGGGCTATTCTTTTACCAACAAATAGTGGGATTGACTGTCACATTATAACGCTTTACGGCTGAAAGGACGAGCATGTTTGGTGTGACGAGGATTCGAACCAGCGACCCTCAGATTACGAGTCGAACGCCTTAATCCACCTGGCCATGCCGGGCCGCAAACGGCTCAAACCGCAGTATATCGCTTCAATTGGTCGTGTACGGTCACAACTGGTTTCTTGGCCGCGCATGGCCAAAGTGTTAAGGCGTTTGACTCATAATCGAGGATCGCGGTTTGAGTCCCGTCGCACCAAACATATCCCTTTCAGCCGTGAGGGCCTGTGATGTGACAGTCAACCATTATTCGTTGGTAAAAGAACAGAGTTGGCGGTGATGACTAGCTGCCTTCCCTCTAGTCTTACTATAAATTAGGGACGGCTAGCTACAGATAGCTCCTTAGTAGCTGGTGTCAAAACAAACAAACAAACAAACACAACTGGTTTCGAAATCAGATTACACTTGTTCACAAGAGATATTCATTCACCATCGTGTGTTTATACATAAAATGCTGTTTTTTAAATACCATAGTGATATCTAACTCTTGGTAAAATAATTTTAATGTCTAGTGCAGGTGGTATTATTTTTAACGTCGATATTTAATGGTCAGAGACACTCAGCTCCAACAACATCACGTATGATGTAGCGATCAATTTCTGTTAACAAATCACTTTTATATTAATTTTTATTAAAGTTGCGGAACGAGCAATCTATCAGTCTGTCTTTTAATGGAAATAGGTTAGGATAATTATGTGAAAATGTTGAGTGTGTGGTTTTTGACACTCTGAAAGCTGTGGTGAATAATATTACTGATTAAGTAACCAAATCAGATATTTGAAACATACCATGTCAGCCGTCTTGAGAATACACCTGACATTTCTTAAGTGTCTGTTTGTTTTAAGATGGAAGATCACTGCAGCCTAAGTCTGGGAAATCTTAATGAATGCAATTGGTGGATAGACAGTACGGCTTTTTGCTGCTGTTATAAAGACAAAGTTGGTGAGTTTTGAAATATTGTAAGTGGACTAAAGAGTCGTCAAATAAAGTGGAAATTACAGTTATTATCATTTGTTAAATAGATAGTAAGGACTGAACTAGTTCTCAGACTATTTTTCCATATCACAAATATTAACGTATTCTATTTGCTATAATTTTTAGTTTGTAAAAAACAATTTGAAGAAATGTGTTAGCACTACATCAGAAATTGATGCGTTTGTTAACGCACTACATCAGAAATTGATGCGTTTGTTAACGCAATACATTAGAAATTGATGCGTTTGTTAACGCAATACATTAGAAATTGATGCGTTTGTTAACGCACTACATCATTAGAAATTGATGCGTTTGTTAACGCACTACATTAGAAATTGATGCGTTTGTTAACGCACTACATTAAATTGAGTTAATGTAATGTGTTTGTTTATACTACGATATAATGATTTATTTTCGGAATTTTTCGCGTTAAGCTAGACAAGAACTACGTGTGATAGACGTTCGTAATGTTGAAGAAATAGATCAGTCGCTGCGCAATTCTTAGACTACTCTGATTTAATAATGAGATTTAACTGTCACTCTAATCACGCACCTGAAAGCGCGGTTTGTTTGTAGTTAAGCACAAAATATACAATGGAATATCCGTTGGACAAAACACGGGTATCGGAACCTGGTTTCTAGCATGACAAGTCCGCAGACATACCGCAATACCTCTCGTGAGTGAGAGTGAAAACATGTGGAGACAGGACTTGAAAGAATAGCATTCCGAAATACAGCCTATTACGTAATGAGAAAAAAATATCACACGACAGAAAACAATACGTTCATTAGCATTGACCTCGTGTATTTTTTGTTGTCTGATAATACGTGATATGAAAGTCAAATCCTCCCTCCAACGCAGTGGTTAAGCGGTAAATCGGTTGGCTTAAAAACTTAGAACATTTCGCAAAGTCCGAAAAACTGGAAAACAGTTTGCTCTTAAACTGAACCATACGTTTAGTTCGAAATATCATTATGTTAGTTTTCGTTACGATACGTCGCCACTATGCTTTAAAACAAACAGAAAGTTTATAATCACCGACTCGATCAAACGCTCTTCAGAATAGAAGTACTGACTACGAGAGGGCGCCACATCTGAAAAGCTCTTGAGCCACATAAAGAATCTATGGGCTGTCGACGCAGTTTATTTAAGATCCAGCAGTAAGTCCACTAGTCAGTAGAACAGATGTATCTCATCAGTGGCAATAAGTTGTACTCGTTGTAAAGTTATTCACTTACGGTGTAGAGATTTACCTAAACACGATAAGAGCTTTCCCCATTTCTTAAAAATCCACCTGTCCGTAAAATAAACTTCCGTAACTTTGAAACACGAACTATGACCAGTTTTCTTTAACGTTTGATTGGCAGAAAGGTGAAAAAAAAACACAAAAAAAAAATTAGACAGCGAGAATCTCCATACATCTGTTTGTATGGAAAATATTTAACTGTTGAATTTTTAAGCTTCTAGTATCGGTAATAATTACTTTGACCAGATATGTCTGTGTTGTTTAAACTTCATGTAGTCTTGTGTTTCGCGGTATTAACTGTAAAAACTAAAGGTGAAGGTATCAGGAGAGTATCTAACAATACCCTAAAGCACGTGGAAGTGTCCAGTTTGACCAATGGTCAATATAAACGTGAAGTTGACCACAATAAACGGCCTATCAATTTGTTAGTTCTCGTTCCAGAAAACCACAGCCTACCATACGCCCGTCATAAGATTCTTCCTTCCATTGAGTACGCCGTGAAATCCGTTCAGGACCAGGGCATCTTAGGAGATCGTACCATCAAAGTTTACGCCCGAGACACGAAATGCTCATTCACTTACGGCCCTTGGCCGCATCGACATGTATTACAGCCAACTCGTTGATGTTTTTCTCGGTCCACTCTGTCCGTACGCCCTGGCACCAGTGGCTCGATACACAGCGGTCTGGGAGATTCCGATACTGTCTGCCGGCGGACAGATCGACTCTTTTGACTACAAGGCCAAGTTCTATTCTTTATTGACTCGTATGAATGGTTCCTATTCTCAGATTGGGCACATTTTCCAGCAGATGTTGTTAAACTTTAGCTGGCGAATAGTGGCGTTTCTCTATCATAACTTTAAGGATCGTTCCCGCGGCAAGTCCAACTGTGCTTTTACTCTCGGTGCTGTCTCCACGCTCTCAACAAGAAAGATTATTATGAACGGGATTTCGATGAAACGCTGCCTGAGGTTCCCTACCACCACCTGCTCCAAGATGTATCCGAACATGCTAGAGGTGAGTTTGTTTGTTTCGTTTGAGCGCAAAGTTACGCGATGGGAATCGAGCCTTGGATTTTAGCTTTTTAACTCCGCAAATTCACCACTGACCCACCGATGGAAGCTAGAGGCGAGTTTGTTTGTTCTGCTTTAGCGCAAAGCTACACACTGGGCTATATGCGCTTTACTCACTCACAGAAATCAAACTCCGGGTTTCAAAGTAGCAAATGTATAAACTCACCCATTTAGTTTTGTTTGGAAAAACGACATCGATAAAATTATATCACGAGTTTTCAAACTCTAGTGGGTAAAAGCTTTACAAAAATATTATCTATTTTAAATAAAAATAAACGAGTAGGTTTGTTTGTTTGTTTTTGAATTTCGCACAAAGCTGCTCGAGGACTATCTGTGCTATCCCTCCCTAATTTAGCAGTGTAAGACTAGAGGGAAGACAGCTAGTCATCACCACCCACCGCCAATTCTTGGGCTACTCTTTTACGAATAGGATAGTGGGATTGACCGTCACATTATAACGCCCTACAGCTGAAAGGGCGAGCATGTTTGGAGTGACCGGGATGCGAACCCACGACCCTCAGATTACGAGTCGCACGCCTTAACACGCTTGGCCATGCCGGGCAAAGGAGTAGGTCAAAAGCCAACAGTTTGTCTTAAAACACAAAATTTGTGTGCGTGCGTGTGTGTGTAAATATTTAATAATTATCAGGCTACCCAAATAAATTAGCACTTTTCTAAGTTTTATTTTACTAGTGCGATTTAGTGCTTGTTTTTTTTCTTTTCAACCATGTCCTTGGTTTAGAAACATGAAACCATAACAATAACCAATGTACCACTTGTTGAGGAAAAATCTTAGTATTATATCATTGCATTGAACAAACCATATTCTATTATTATGTTACATAAAGTTTGTTAACTACAATAACATTTATTCAGAAACAATTATATATTATTGTTCATTTTAAATGTCACGTTGTAGTTTTGTTTATTTGTTTTAGAATTTGACGCAAAGCTACACGAGGGCTGTCTGCGCTAGCCGTCCCTAATTTAGCAGTGCAAGACTGAAAGGAAAGGCAGATAGTCATCACCACCCACCGCTAACTCTTGGGTTACTCGTTTACTAGCGAATACTGGAATTGACCGCACATTATAACGCCCTCACGGCTGAAAGGGCGAGCATGTTTGGTGGGACGGGGATTCGAACTCGGATCCTCAGATTACGAGTCCAATGCCTTAACTACCTTGCCATGCCAGGCCTGTTTGTTTGGAATTAAACACAAAGCTTCCATAGGCTATCTGTGCTCTGCCCAACACAGGTATCGAAACCCGGCTTCCAGCGTTGTAAGTCCTCAGACATATCGCAGTGCCACTGGGAGGATATGATTTAGTATGGCTAGCATTTGTTATGATTTAATTAAGTTATGGTATCTATATAAATATAATAATACAGTTTATTGTATGTCCATGAAACTATTTTGTCACAGAGGTTTATTAGGTCCACTCGGGGGTACATACAAATTTTCAGTTTTGAATTTTGCATTTTGCAGTTTTTATGGGTTTTTTTTTGGTTTTTACCATATCGATGGTTTTTCAACGAATGCGGTATGAATGAAGTGATAGATACAAAGTTACCATTTCACATCTTGTGTTTTGCAGTTTTTATGGGCGTGTTTTATAACTACGTATAAAGGAAGCAACTTTTCATGTCTTAAGATCATCTTTCATTAATCATGAAGTTATATAACTTTTCTCCAGGAAATGTACTCAGTTGTTTAAGAAATACATTTCTTACATAAATATGATTATAATAATTGTGACATGATAAACAAATGGGATTTTAACAATGTTTTCAATTTTGTTTTGTTTTGTTTAACATTTTCGTGCAAAACTAAAGAAGACAATCTACACACAGACTTCTTAATGTTGAAGTGACAGACGATAGGAAAGCAGCTAGCCTACAGGAACCAACACTAATTCTTTATTATTATTTTTTTTGCCTCTCGATTCCTTCCAGGAACATGGGGCAGCAATCACTTGCGGATTCATTAACAACTTTAAAGTACAGAGCTTGACCTTGCGCTAACAGGTCGCGAACCATAAATCCTCGAAATCGCAATTCGGATACATTGGTTGCACACGCTTACATAAGCTGAAAAAAATATTAAAGTTTTTTTTTTTAATGGCGGCATCTATCGGCTTAAACTTTTATACTACATACGCAATGTTTTACTGAATGGTTTTAACGTTACTGGTAAGTTGACCTGAGAGAAATATTTCTGAAAAAGCACAATATTTATTCGAAAACTCTTCCCTCTTCTGATTTCAAATTAGATACAAAATATTTACAAATTAAACTCACAACGACGATCTTTTGAAGAAGCGGCGCCAAGTTGGTAACTCGTTAGTAAAATTTAAAGCGAAATAAAAGTACAGCTTATTGTTTATCATACTCGCTTTACATTTTGTGTTTTATATATATATCCCAAGAGGGCAAACTTAGCGCTTTTGTGAATGATTAGAACAACAAGTGCTAATTCCTTAACTACAGATTCCTATTAATTTACTAGAATCACATCATTAGATTATTTGCTTTTGATGAGCATGGCCTAATGCTTCCTGATGACGGGCTGCAGATCCAAAGGATCACGAGGGCGAGCCTGGAGCACGTCACTTGGTACGCCTTACTATTTCAAATGTGTTCGCATTATGAGAATAACAGTCAATTCCCTATTCAACTAAGACTAACTGGGTAAGCGGTATCCATTGACGACTACTCTTTCTCTCTGGTTAGCGGTTCCAACCTAGCAATTACTATGTCCAAATTTTTGGATTTCTGACGTGGTGATTTAACCACGTGGTTGCACCAGATGCTATTCGGGTTGAAATATTAATATTTTTAATACTATAGAAACTCAAAATCAGACTTGCACGTGTTTCTTGTTTCAAGTGTGACGTCAGTAATTATATAAACGCCCTCTTCTTCTAATGCCAGGATTTATTTGCCAGGCTTCAACTGATTGATTAGATGAAAGGAATTCATAGTAAAGTATGATGCTTCGCAGAACTACAAGATGTTAGTAATATATCACAAGTTTCTTCTGTTTGTGTGTTCAGTATGCATACTGAAGTTCTGATAAACATATTGAACCATCACTGAACGTGCTCTCTCTTTCAGTCGTGAAGGCACTATTATGTAACAGCCATTCTTACTAGTTACTCGTAATAAGGAGCTCAAGGGTTGGCGATGGGTGACTAGCTGCCTTCCCGCTTATTTATCACTTCAAAATTAGAGACGGCTTGTGTAGGTAGCCTTCGGGTAGCTATGCGCGAAATTCGACAAAAAGGCTTACGAAATAGGACTTACAACATAACAGATTTCTGACACTTGTTATCCATACCTGTAAATCATAAAAAAATAACAAAACTACGTAAATAAATTAGTATATATGTAAAAAAATTGCTCAGAAATATGAAAACTGGACCAAATGGTTAGTGCACTGGACTTTGGATCGCTTCCTGTTACCGCAAAATTAAAAAAAAAATCCTACTCCGTACTTTGGGGCGGTGGATGCATTATAAGAGTTAGGGTCAAATCCTATTATTTCATAAAGAGGAGTTCTAGAGTTGGCGGTGGGTGATGTTGACTAACTTCATACTTTCTAGTCTGTCACTGCAAAATGAGGAATGCCTAACACAGATATCACTTGCGTGTTTAACACGAAATTCAACAACAAAAGTGAAGAAATCTTGAAGGAAAATATTATGAACTATTTCACACGAGTTTAAATGAGACACTGTTGCTATGCACAAAGATTATAAGTTACTCAAACCCTTAAACCAAACGGTTTACATCTATGGAGTTTACATATATACATCTATGGAGTCAAGTGGCACAGTTAAGACTAAATTATGACACGTTTCTCAGACATGGAAAGTTCTTAGAATGACTTTAAATATATGTCTGGCATTTTCTCGATTGGTTAAATATCACAGTCAAACACGTAATGAGTAAAATACGTTGTACACAAAAACAGTGCTTATTATTTGAATTTAAAATAAAATTTTCTCAAAGCAGAATTGAGGTGCCACGGAAAATTTCTTGGTGTTAATAACTAGAGACAAAACACATCAAGACGAAATAAGTGGAAAGTAACTGACCAGTTTGTTATACCTCAAGAGGCAACATATCCAGTGGTTCTTCAACTTATTAAACAACACCTAAATTCTCTGCCACAAAGAACATTCAACACGAAGATAAACGAGTCTTTGTTTGTTTTGAAATTCGTGCACAGCTACACGAGGGCAATCTGCGCTAGCCGTCCCCAATTTAGCAGTGTAAGACTAGAGGGAAGGCAGATAGTTATTACTGCCCACCGCCAACTCTTGGGCTACTCTTTACCAACGAATAGTGGGAATTTTCCGTCACATTATAACGCTCCCATGCCTGAAAGGGCGAGCATGTTTGGTGCGATGGGGATTCGAACCCGCGACCCTCGGATTACGAGTCGAGTACCTTAACAACTGGCTTTGCCGGACCCAGCAAAGATAAAGGAATGGAAAACAAACGGACGATCACGTTGACGGTAAATCGAAGATGTTCTCAGCGCCCTCCCCGAAACATGGCGATACAAGAGATGAATAAGCGAGAAATAGTACATTCTCTGAGTGTTCGCCGTGAGCGTTGCAAGGCATGGGAGGAAGACGACATGAATGAATGAAACGTTGAAGAAAACGTTATTGTGTTCCTATTGCATCTGATATACACATTGAAAATATTTTAATGGAATGGCTTATATGAGTACCGCACATGTTTGAATAGATCAACTAACGTACATAGCATTCGTAAATCGATTATTGAATACGTTGTAAGTATAGGACGATGAATGTATTAAAAGAACAGGTTTTAATAGAGTGACTGTTATTTCCAATGTGAGTATTTTGTTTTTTGAATTTCGCGCAAAGCTACACGAGGACTAGCTGCGCTAGCCATCCCTAATTTAGCAGTGTAAGACTAGAGGGAAGGCAGCTAGTCATCACCACCCACCGTCAACTTTTGGGCTACTCTTTTACTAACGAATAATGGGATTGACCGTCACATTATAACGCCTCCATAGCTGAAAGGGCGAGCATGTTTGGTGCGACGGGGAGTCGAACGTTTTAACCCAACTGGCCATGCCGGGCCGTTACCTTTGTTAGCTGAACGTATTTATTTTATGGATAAGCTGAAGTTATGGCTTCATTTAAACTTCGAAGATGCTCACAATACCTCGTTAGTGACGATGGAGAGGCCCGGCATGGCCAAGTGTGTTAAAACGTTTGACTCGTAATCTGAGGATCGCGGGTTCGAATCCCGGTCGCACCAAACATGCTCGCCCTTTCAGCCGTGAGGGCGTTATAATGTGACGGTCAACCCCATTATTCGTTGGTAAGAAGAGTAGCCCAAGAGTTGGCAGTGGGTGGTGATGACTAGCTGCCTTCTCTAGTCTTACACTGCTAAATTAGGGACGGTAGCGCAGGTAGCCCTCGAGTAGCTTTGCGCGAAATTCAAAATCAAACAAACAAACAGTGACGATGGATGACTGTCACTAAGGCAAAAAGTAAATTAAGTGATTATTCCAACAACCCACAATCAGGGGTATTGATTTAGATTTATTAAAGTTACAGTAGTTTAATTTGTAAGCACACTTCGTTTCAGTTGAAAACAACTGAAGAATAGAATACGATTAATCGAAGGTTCTGCTGGAGAAAGACATTTGTTTAGGTAATTAACACCACACAGCGCTGTAATCACATTTCATATTTGGCTTGAGGCTTCGAGCAATATTTCTCGCCATGGGTTGATTTAATTTTCTTACGTATTTACATTGTCGGAAATGCTTAGTAAGATTTATGTAGATATTGGATTTAGATATTCCTTAAAAAAAATTTAAGGAAATCAGAGATACGGATGAAAACAGAGGTTGTTATAATGAAAATATTTTGGTGTCTGAACGTGTAGTTACACTCCTGTCTCCAAATCTCTGTCATATTTCGTTTTGTGAACATGCATCTGACAACTGCCCTGCAACGTAACTCATATAATAAACATATTATGTTACGTATTATAATCTATCTCTGATGAGTTTCCGATTTATTTTCTTACGTATTAAGATTTGGACTTAGAAGGTTGTTAAATGTCAATACCTATAATTTTTTTATGATATTTGTCCACAATATTTGATACACACAGTTTTTTTTCCTAACACAAATATATTTTAATATGCAAAGAACGACACAACTTGTAATGAAGGTTACTACAAACTGTTATTGAAAACAATGATTTATAGACAAAAGTTCTACAAACTTACAAACGATACTGAGTCTTCTTTCTGGTTTGGAACTGAACATTTTATCGACGGTTCATAATGAGCGAATTAATTGTGAGTTGGTATTACACTTCGCTCAACGCAGTGGTTCCCCTGTTGTGCCGCGCCGCCTCAGGACGCCGCGGGTTATTTCAAAAGTTGAGGGAAACACAGCGATATTGGCATCTGTCGGACACCATGCGAACTACAAGCTCGAGGCAGTTCACAGTTTTAACACTAGATCGCGCTACATACCTTTCGATGACGTTGTCGAATGTTTGAGATGTGATTTTGTTTACTTGTACTTTTGGCTACGCCAGTAACTTCTCGAAGTTTTTCGTTTCTAATATTTTGTATATAAATGCCTGTCAACTCTCCGGGTATGTCAGTAATCGAAATAACTGAAGGTCTGGCGAAGTTCAATGAATTATTTTGTTGATTTTTAGTCCTTGTACATAAAAATAAAAAAATTTTGAACATTAATAAGAAGAGTGGGAGTGAAGAAAATGATGGCGAAGCACAGACCAGTGGCAAAGTTGTGAAGAAACGTAAATATCGGAAATATGATGATAGTTATCTAGATTTTGGTTTTTCTTCAATAGATGTCAATCGTGAAGAGTGTCCACACTGTGCATTATGTCTAAAAGTTTCAGGTCCAGAGTGCATGCTTCCAACTAAACTAAAACGCTACTTAGAGACTAATCATCTTAACATGGCTAGTAGATCCTGTGATTATTTTACCGGAAAGTTAAAAAAATTGAATTGACAAAAAGGTACATTTTGAAACAAGCATTGATACTAAGCAATATTTTGCTAGCATCCTACAAGGTGGCATATAGAGTCGCGAAATGTATAAAGCTTCACACCATCGCAGAAGAACTGATTTTACCGGCTTCAGTGGATATGATGAACATTATGGTTGGTGAATCTACGGAAAGACTGCTTTCAAAGGTGCCTTTATCCAACAATACTATCAGTTATAGAATCCAACACATGGCCGAAGATCTCAACGATCAGATAATTGAAAAAATGAAAGGGAAGGAATTCAGGTTACAGTTAGATGAAGCAAGGGATAACAACAAGATGCTAATTTGATTTGTTACACCAGCTAGATGAGGCAACAAATAATAACAAGGATGCTCATTTGATTTGCTACATATGGTTCGTGGATGGTGGCAAAATTGTGGAAGACCTTTTCTTTGTAAAGTATCACGACACGTACAAAGACTCAAGACATTTTTTGAGATTCTTACCAGTTTTATGTGTGAAAACAACTTAGACTGGATGAAGTGCGTTGGCGTTTGTACCGGTGGTGGTCGCTCTATGTCCGGCTGTTATGGAGGATTGCAGACACTCATACGAAGCAAAGCTCTTGATGCGCTGTGGACCCACTGCATAATCCACAGGGAAGCCATTGCGTCAAAGCACATGTGTTTTCCACTGAACCTAGTCCTGGAAAACGTGTTGAAAGTGATGAACTTTATAAAAACTCAGCCACAAAAAGCGAGGGTTTTTGGAAAAACACTGTGTGGTGGATATGTGGTCTGAGCACACATCTTTGTTGTACAGTAGCTCGCGATGGCTCTCGCGTTGGAATGTACTGACCCGTGTGTTCGAATTACGACAGGAACTCTACTCTTATCTCAAAAAAGAAGAATACGAGTGTGCTAAAAGCTTATTGGATACTGATTTTTTTGTCAAAATTAA
This sequence comes from Tachypleus tridentatus, assembly GCF_004210375.1. NCBI lineage: Eukaryota > Metazoa > Arthropoda > Merostomata > Xiphosura > Limulidae > Tachypleus > Tachypleus tridentatus. The sequence continues at coordinate 20,585,237 of NC_134833.1, read as the reverse complement.
CATATCTGTGCGATCTCTTCGAAAATTAAATGCATCGAATCTCTCTTTGCAGGGAAGCAACACGCACATTCTGAAACTCGCAGAGAATGTTTCAGCCTTTAGAAAAACGTTACTGTCATGGAGAAGAAAAATAAATGAAGGTGGTGACAAAGACTGTTTTCCCCTGCTGCAACAGTTTGTTACATCCAATGAACTTGATTTGACCCACGAACTAAAATCGGTTTCTGAGGAGCACCTGACATAGTTCAGTGACTGGTTTGAAAATTACTTTCTAGAAGATATGGAGAAATTTGCATGGATTCAAGACACATTCAGAGCTAAAGCCCCATCTGAATCTACCTCTGCAGAAGAAGAAAATCTTAATGAGCTGTCTTGGTTTTGGTTTGTTTTGAATTTCGCTCAAAGCTACACTAGGGCTACCTTAATTTAGTAGTGTAAGACTAAACAAAAGGCAGCTAGTCATCTCCACTCACCGCCAACACTTGAGCTACTCTTTTACCAACGAATACTGGAATTGTTTTAAAATCAATATGGAACAGGAAATGATGGTGGCGGTGTCCAATATGATTCCAAGGTTTAAGAAGCTGTACAGTGCCCAACAGGCGCACATATTCCATGAGTAATTGTGGTTATTTAAAATGAAGTAAAATGTTTTTACTTTCAGTTTGCGTATTCTTTCAAACGACTACTAAGTTGTTAGGACATAAATAATTATTAAGTTGTTTGGACCTAATACTTAATAAACGAGAATGTTAGGTTTTATTTTTTTTGCCAAGGGGCGCCGTGAAAAATTGCTGAGACACTAAGGGCGCCGTGAACCGAGTTTGGAATACGCTGGCTTAAAGGCTAGCTAGCTAACTTTTCTTGACTGGTCTTACACCGCTTACAAATTGACTTTTCTCTGGCGAAGATGTCTAATATTCTCGTAAAAATACTATCGTTTAAAGTTAATTCACTGAAGGTAAACGGTTGGTAATGTTCGAATATTTGTACTTTCACAATTAATAAGTGCTAATCACAGTTATAACTTTCGAGGCTTCTGGTATACTAACTGCAGCAAACCAACAACATTAAACTGCCTCTTCGCGCATTGACTTATAAACTTTAAGTCAGGGGTTTGAGATTTTAGTTGGCAATAATACTGGCGTCCATTAGTAATTTACACGCATATCTAGTAACTTGTTGGTTCTTATGCTCATAATCTTCTAAAATGTAGAGAATAGGCAGAACTTTCACAATACACATTTAACAATATAAGTTACTTGCATTTATAAATATATATTTAACTAAAACAAACATAGAAAAATATATAATAGAAAATCTGTTAAAATTGCCTACAGTTGCCTGGGACATGTGAAGTGTTTTTGTCTCGCTAATTTTTGTTCACGGATTTTTATCTGATACAAGACGTCTAATTTTGCTTATCTCGGCTGGGTACGACTTGTTGAAAGTCTCTTTCTAAATTTTCCTGATACCCTAGGTTAATCCACATTATTTTTTTTTATCGAACGCCAGTAAGTGTAAGGATATTTCGACATGATCTGAACACGTCTTTATGAACTAAGTGTAAGGATATTTTGCGTCCTAAAGGACTGTTGCACACCTATTCCGTCGGTTTCTTCATACTCTCTGCAAAAGACTAAAAGTAGTTTTGATACATGCTTTCTGTTCTGCTGCAACTTTACAGTGGTCGTCGTTTTGCTGATTTACGTATTACAAACAGTCTTAAAAATAACGCGCTCAGTCTTCCGCGCAGTTTAGCATACTTAA
>NC_134833.1:20506356-20582967 GCF_004210375.1 Tachypleus tridentatus | reverse complement strand
AAAGTCAATGGATTCTGGGATGAGTTTTATACACAGAAAATGGGAAAATTCATTACCCCCATAGGTAAATATTCTCTCAACATGTTTGTCTTTCAGAATGAAATCTTGTGGACCAGGGATTATAAGACATACACGATTCTTATGTAAAAGCATTACGTCTAAAAATAAGCATATAGAGAAATATTTAGGCCCAGCATGGCCAGGTAGTTAAACACTCGACTCGTAATTCAGAAACAAACAAACAAATCAAAACAGGAAAATATCTTCAAGTGAATGACATTAGAAAGAAAGAAATATGGATCAGCTTGAGATATCACATATCAAGTCATAAATGTTTGGTTGAAGAAATTCTGTTAGCAGTAGAATAAGGATGATGCATCTTGTCCAATCACTTTTATTCTATTGTGATTTCTATCAATAAACCAAGAATATTGTGGATATGTACATATGTATATTCTCAATGTAAACATAATTTTAAAATGTACAAGTTGGTGTGTCTGATGTTTCTTTTGAGGGAGGATTCCATATATTTCGTCCATGATCAGAAGATTTACGCCATCACATGCACTACAAAAATACGATGAGAGAATGTTAATTTTTAATTTCTTACTTAACCTAGTATATATTGCATAAAACATGTTTTTTTATTAAATTCATTTTGGTGCATTATAAATGGGTACATTACCTAAAGATAACAGTGTTCAATAGAAGAACCAACAAAAACATGTTCATGTCTTTTTAGACTGTTACCTGGAAGTAGCATTCTGGAATTGAAGAACCAACAAAACATAACTTTGTTTTGTCTAGACTGTTACCTGCAAGTAACATTGTTGAATTGAAGAACCAACAAAAATAACTTTGTTTTGTCTAGACTGTTACCTGGAAGTAACATTGTTGAATTGAAGAACCAACACAAAATAACTTTGTTTTGTCTAGACTGTTACCTGGAAGTAACATTGTTGAATTAAGAAAGACTTACAAAAATAACTTTTGTTTTGTCTAGACTGTTACCTGGAAGTAACATTGTTGAATTGAAGAACCAACACAAAATAACTTTGTTTTGTCTAGACTGTTACCTGGAAGTAACATTGTTGAATTGAAGAACCAACACAAAATAACTTTGTTTTGTCTAGACTGTTTCCTGGAAGTAACATTAAACAAACAAACAAACAAACAAACAAACAATTAATATTTATTACGTTTAAGACATGAGAGATTTCAAGAAAATGTGACATCCATAGTTTAAATTACAGCTTCATTAACAATAAAACTTTTAATGAGATACAAACATTTCTTCACAGTCTTCTATCATAGAACAACGTCTAAAAATTTTGTAAGGCCTAAGATATACATTAATAGTCACTTGTAGACATACTTTAATTAACATTTGAATGTTATCTCGGTGTGACTGGTTCTAAAGTTTAGCACTCTTTGCATATAAATCTGAACGCAATCAAACCCATCCATCATGGATGCAAATATTACCCATGGGGCCATATATTTTATTGCTCACTTCTCTGCTTACTTCGACACACTGGAATCAGACAACTTAGCTTATTATTTTATCTAGTTTTCTTATGGGTATCAAGTTTAATGGAATCGATCAATTATTTTCACCACGCCGAGGTTACTGAGATACATTTGTTAAAGACAGCTCGTTTCGTTTCGTGAAAGAAGTGGGACGTAAGTTCGTTTGTTTGTTTTTGAATTTCACGTAAAGCTACAGGAGGACTACCTGCGCTATCCACCCCTAATTTAGCGATGTAAGACTAGAGGGAGGGTAGCTAGTCATCACCACCCACCGCCAACTCTTGGAATATTCTTTTACCAAGAAAGAGTGAGATTGACTGTAACATTATAACGCTCCCATGGCTGGTAAAGCGAGCATGTTTAGTGTGACGGGATTCGAACCCGCGAGCCTCAGATTACAAGTCGAGTGCCTTAACCACCTGGCCATGCCGTGCTCCGAATTAAGTTACTTTTGTTCTGTCACTTCTCTTCTATTGTAAGAGTATTTAATAAAGAATATTAAATTTATTGACATAACACATATCTTGCAGGTAGTTATAAGTTATTATGGCTTCTGAATAGGAGTCATCTGTTCATTTATGCTCAAAAAATATTTTGTAATAAAGCAAGACTGAATAAAAAGTCTTCAGAAATAACCTTAGGTTTTATATTTATCAGATATTGAAATTAACATAAGTATTTGTTTGCTTGAAGTTAAGCACAAAGCTACACAATGGGCTGTCTGTGCTCTGCCCATCACGGGTATCGACACCTGGTTTCTACAATTATATGTCCGCATCCATTCCGATGTACCAATTGAAGAGGAGGAAGTTAACATAAAAAAAATTGTATAGTGATTTGTGGTACATATTGTAGTAAAAATTGTATTAAAATGTACAATGATTTTAAACAATTAATAAACATGTTCATCTCCTCAACTAAATACCAATTTGAATATCGTAGCTACAAATGACTGAAATACTGTAAGATTTAAATTATTTTCCTTGTTGTTTCTCACACATGTGTCAGTAACGCATTTATTTTACAGGATTTGTAAATATAGTAAAGTAAAAGATGTGACACTAATTTTGGTGTGGTGAAGTAACGCATTTCTTCATGTGAGATGTTTCCTTGAAAGTGTTCTGTTAAAGTGTTCTGTTTTCACATTTCACTTTATATGAATAAACCTCAAACATAAGTCACTTACTTTACATAAACAAATCCAAAAGTTTGTTTGTTTGTTTTTTTTAATTCGCACAAAGATACACGAGGGCTATCTGTGCTAACCGTCCCTAATTTAGCAGTGTAAGACTAGAGGGAAGGCAGCTAGTCATCACCACCCACCGCCAACTCTTGGGGTACTCTTTTACCAACGAATAGTGGGATTGATCGTAACATTATAACGCCCCCACGGCTGAAAGGGCGAGCATGTTTGGTGCGACCGGGATTCAAACCCGCGACTTTCAGATTACGAGTCGCACGCCTTAACACGCTTGGCCATGCCGGGCCCCAAAAGTAAATTTGTTACTTTGTAGTATCCTGCTGGGACAGCGGTAAGTCTTTGGATTTACAAAGCCAAAATCAGGGGTTTCATTCCCCCTCGGTAAACACAGCTGATAGTTTGAAGTGGGTTTGCTATAAGAAGACATACACACAGACTATCACTTTATGAAAACCTCAAACTTAAATCTATTATATTATAAGTAAAACAATTTTTACTGCTTCCGTTTTATTAATGAGGCTTTTAAATCTATCATATAAGATCGTTTCTGGTATGTCTGATCCAACTAAAGGAAGAATATAGTTTTTTATATGTCGTTTCGTTTTTTAACCAAGACGAAACGGGATTTCGAACTTTCAGAAAAAAAATATCCCACCCGTTAATCAGTCACACAAAAAGCATGACTGAAACGTTTCTCACATAGCAAACGATACAAAATATAACTGCTCATACAACGTTTCGTATGTTCTAGTAGTTAGAAAATCATTTGTTATTGTCTCATGAACGTTAACTATTATTACACCTGTTCTTTTATACGGTAATATAATAACATAATTGGTATTCTATAATGTTTCTAATAATAGTACAGACAGATGTTGCACAGTGTAATACTGTTAAAGTATAGTGGCACAAATAAGTTGCATATTGTTACAACCTTGCTGTAATAGTCATATTGTGATACACAGCTGTACGTTTTTTGTAACATTGTTACAGTATTGTGTCACTGTTTCATGTATCGTTGCAACAATGCGAAAGTAGCGTGGTATTTATAGTGTCGAACAGCTATTTGTTCTGTCAAGAATTTTTAACAGTTACAAGTGAAATATCAGATAACATGTAAAGTTTCAATATTTCTAAATGTTTTATTTTATGTTAAACTCGTTAAAGATATAAATACTATTTTAATTATAGAACACGATTCCATTAGAATTACCATCTAATATATTAAATGTTTTCTGGATTACATGAACTCATTTTTTTTATAAAACTGATAACTGTCTGAAATTACCCTTATCTGACTTCGATCTTTGCTGGCTAATGCTGCTAGAAATGGAGTTTCGATACCATTGATGGGCAGAGCACAGATAACCATTTGTGCAGCTTTCTGATTAATAACAAAGTGCAACTACAACAACAACTCTAACAATATTTTCTTGGCACATCCACATGACAGACGAACTGGAGTATACAGGTAACAGCTGACGTCATCAGAAACGCCTTTACCAAATGTACCATTGACATACTTTTACTATTTTCTGAGATTTACCAAACAAATATATATTTCTATGTTGTTTAGTAATATCATTCTATCATATATAAAAACATAATTATATCATGCAGAATTGCTTAAACTCTCGCTAAGAAAAAATAAACTTAATCATTTGGGGTTACGTTTAAGAGACTTAAATTCTTAGAACTTGTTTCATCTTAATGATGTGTTCACTGGTTGCTAAACGGTAAAATTGATAGGAAGTAACTCTAAAAAGCGGGCTTCGGTTTATTTATTTGAATTTGAATTTCGCGCAAAGCTACACGAGAGCTATCTGCGCTAGCCGACCCTAACTTACCAATGTAAGACTGGAGGGAAAGCACCTGGTCATCACCATTCACCTCCAGCTCTTGGGCTACTCTTTTACCAGCGAATAGTGGGATTAACCGTCATATTATAACGCCCCCCTGGACGGAAAAGCGAGCATGTTTGATATGATGAGGATTCGAACCCGCGACACTCAGATTACGAATCGAGCGTCCTAACCACCTGGCCATGCAGGGCTCAGGCTTCGAACTGAGCCGTAGGCACAGTGCAGACTTAGACAACTCATAACAAAGATAAAATTAACATGTCTAAAATAAAACGTTTTTCAATATTTTATTTTGTGCGACGTTTCGAGCAGACGTTTCATCGAGTTGTAAAAAATAGAATTAGTTTCAGAACACGGTTTCTACAGCCCGACTAGAAAAAATGTTCGTTTATTCGCATAAGTTCATATCTTACTATCGTTTATCCAGATTTGTTTGCTTTCTCGTACGTTGTTTGAGGAACAACACTCAAACAGCGTACACTATTCTTGTGCAGTTTTCCCACTTAAGAACAAAATAAACAAACTTACAGTCCTAGTTCTAAAATGAAAACCTTATAGCCGTAGCGCTTTCGAAAGCACCCTTTTTACTTTTTTGTCAAATGTGACAAGTACTTGATCGATCAAAAAATCACTTTAAATTTTGAAAATAAAGATTATCTCTTTCCTATCTTATTAACCTTTTCTTATAACATAAGAATAATCTTACTATTATACTCTCAGACTAAAGTATGTGTCCTCTTGAAGGACAGCTGTAAGTTTATGGACTTACAACGCTAGAATTCGGGTTATATTCCCATGATAGATGCAGCAGTTAGCCTAGTGTGACTTTGATCCAAAAGAACAAGCAACTAAATCGCCCCCTCACTGGAATATTGGTAAATCCCATGACTTGGAACGCCGATATTCGGGTTCGATTACCCGAGATGAACACAACAGACAGACTAATGTTGTTTTGTTCTAAGAACAACATCAACAAGTAACGTGAATTTTGTTACAACAACAACAAAAACAAACATAAACTCACACATCTTGAGGTTCAACCATCTAACTACATAACTCGTGGGACGTAAAAACATTATTTTATTTCAAACCAGCTTTAATGTTAATGATTTAAACTTAGATTGTTGTAGATTTTTTATTCTTCTCTTATGGTACATAAGACCACCAGAGCTTATTGTCGTTTTAATAACAATTATGTTCCAATGAAAGTTAGAGTAGCTGGAGTTAAATATTACTGAATGTGCTTTAATCGCCAAATATTGCCTTGACTGTAAGACTAATACATGACGAATCGACTTAATAATTTCTTGGCATGAATTGATGTAATATCTGGATCAATGTTAAATTATACAACCAACCTTCTTCAGTAAAATAAAACTGTACTTCTTCGTTTTTTGGTTTTTAATCCGCGCATAAATATTCGAAAGCTGCCTGCGCAGGCCATCCATATTTAGCAGTGATAGATTAGAGTGGAGACAGCGAGTCAACACCACTTATCACTAACACTTGGGTTATTGTAACTGAATAGTAGGATTGACAGCACATTATAACGCCCACCGAGACTCAAATGGTGAGCAAATTCAGTGACAAGATTCGAAATCAAGACTCGCGTATTACGGGTTCACAGCTGTAACCATGTATTCAAGTTAAAACTAGAATAAATAAGGTGAGAGTACGTCTGAACAAATTGTTTGCAAAGATTTAAAAAAACCGCATTGCCAAAAGCAAAATACGAGAAGGATGGTAGTGAGGGAGACCTAGCAGAAAGAGTTAGAGAAACATTACTTAGTTTGTTTGTTTTTGAATTTCGCGCAAAGCTACACGAGGGCTATCTGTGCTAGCCGTCCCTAATTTAGCAGTGTAAGACTAGAGGGAAGGCAGCTAGTCATCACCACCCACCGCAAACTTTTAGGCTACTCTTTTACCAACGAATAAGTTGGATTAACCATCACATTATAACGCCCTCACGGATGAAAGGGCGAGCATGTTTGTGTGACGGGGATTCGAACCCGCAACCCTCGTATTAGAAGTCGAGTGCCTTAACCACTTGGACATGCTGAGCCACCGAACATAGTTAGAATGCACCACAATATAAGTTAGTTTGATATAAATATTACACCAACCAAGACTGTAAAATAATATTAGTTCACGTATGCAGCAAGCAATACAAACAAACGATTGGAAAGTTTATCACAACAAAATAAATGTGTAGAAATGTAATCGTAACTGAAAATGTCAGCACAGACACTTACTAACATTTAACTGATTTTGAAACAAAATTGCGCCAGCTGTACTCATGAAAGCTAAAGTTTATAAAAAACCCACTGAAATTGAAATAAATCGATATATTTATATATCACAAAAGCACTAGCACAGCTTTCTTTAGATTATAGCTTTCAACGTTTGTTGGTAGCCCTAAACTTCACCAGCGCATTACACACTGTTTGCGAAATTCGAGGCCACTGTCTTACACACTTTTTGCAGTTCATATAAATCAATACTTTATGGCTGGTTACATCTCTTTTCAGGTTAAGATCAATCGAGAGCATTTCGGTCGAACTGAGATCATGCAAGCGAAAGGCAAGTGAAACCTTTCTCTGAGCAAACTTCACGGTTCATTTCACGTTATGTTTAGAGACGTTGTCGCAATGGAAACTGAACCGAAGGTACTATGGTACTTTCTAGGTACATGAAACGTACGTTCTTCATTCAAAATACCTTTCCCTCCTCCACCCCCGAGCGGCTTGGCGGCTTATCTGACGGCTTTAATACTAAAAAACAACAACAATTTATGATAGCCGTGGCTGACTCAGATAGATCATTGTGTAGTTTTGGTCTTGGCTGCAAACAAACTGAGCTACAGGAGTTTGATTGAAGTAACTTACAGAATTCTCAACATACTTCTTGGTGCGTCAAACACGGTTAAATGATGTCTATTAATACTTAATACATACTGATGCATGACATTATTTATATTTGACATTTTTTCAAGGCTCGATGTATATTAATTACTAACATTTGTTAATATTTGATATCTATTAATGTTCGACACGTATCAGTACTTGATATATATATTGATACTTGACATCTGTTAATATTTGTTATGGTTTAATGTTTGACAGCTATTATTGCATGACATCTATTACTGCTTGATGTCTATTAAAACTTGGGCTGCTTTTTTACCAAAGAATAGTGGGATTGACCGTCACATTATAACGTCTCCACGGCTGAAAGAGCGAGCATGTTTGGTGTGACGGGGATTCGAACTCGCGACCTTCAGATTACGATTCGAGTGCCTTAACCACTTGGCCAGGCATGGCCTCTTCCGGTTATGCGAAATCGCAGTTTTTACACTAATACATCTTCCGCACGTTGTTTTTGTTTTGTTTGCGTGGTTCAAGACTATTAAAATTTTACTCCAATAATATTATTTTCATTTGTTTTGTACATAGTTATCTTCAAATGTGCATACAGGTATCAATTATATTACATAACATAAGGAAGTTTTTAGTTACAAGAATACCTTGTTATTTTCTTGTTCGTACTAGACTGATATACTTTATCACTGAGAAGCTATGGGGGGGCCTGGCATGGCCAAGCGCGTAAGGCGTGCGACTCGTAATCCGAGGGTCGCGGATTCGCGCCCGCGTCGCGCTAAATATGCTCGCCCTCCCAGCCGTGGGGGTGTATAATGTGACGTTCAATCCCACTATTCGTTGGTGAAAAAAGTAGCCCAAGAGTTGGCGGTGGGTGGTGATGACTAGCTGCCTTCCCTCTAGTCTTACACTGCTAAATTAGGGACGGCTAGCACAGATAGCCCTCGTGTAGCTTTGTGCGAAATTCCCAAACAAACAAAAAATACAAGCTATGGCTTTGTTGTGACGCAATATATTCATGAATTTTAGCCGCGGCATAAAGCGGCTCGGAAAACGTCTCTGAATTTCCAAAGTACAAACTTTTAGCTCACAGAGGTGTCATTTCTTGATTGATTTTAGATCTAATTACAGTTTTGAACTCAAGCGGTCACACCCTTTTGATTGATGTATTTGACCACTCTCATGGCTTAATTTTACTCAAATTCATACACAGAACTTTATGTTTTTAAATTGGACAAAATGTTAGAAAAATCAGTTTGTTGGATAACAACACCTTAAAATCTTAGAATATTTGTGGACTTAAAATTATATTACATAATCTATTTCTTTCACAGCAAATTAAACAATATAATTTGAGCATTCTTAGTGGTTACAGCTGTATTGATGCTGGTTTAAGCTGTACAATAAGTACAATAATACACATGTATCAAGAATACTGTACGGCACAAAAGGATTATATGTACAGAATGGTATGCTATAATTATATTATGGCTCTAATTTAGCAGTGATAAACAAGAGGTAAGGCAGCTAGTCAACACCATCTGTCCTTTCACCCGTGGGGGCGTTGTAATGTTGTTCGTTGGTAAAAGCGTAGCCCAAGAGATGGCACTGATGTTTAGCTGACTTTTTTCTAGTCTAACACTGCTAAATTAGGGATGGTTATCACATATAGCCCTCGTGTAGCTTTAAGTGAAATTTAGAAAAGAAACAATCGAATAGTGGCATTGACAGTCATGTGATAACGCCCCAACGGCTGACAGTTGTGAAACCATACAAGGTGAGGTTATCATTTATAATAGTGCATAGTGAACCCATTTCGGTTAGTAACTCATTTGTTGGATGAAAAGCAAAGCCTAAACATTTATTTCACACTAAAACATCCATAAAAACTCAAACAGTTGATTTTTAATAGTTGAATAGGTTTATGTTTTAATGTTATCATCCTATGTTTGGCGGTAAACGCAACTCACAGCCCTAACTTTTTAGTTGAGAAATATATAAAACTTGAAATGTTTTTATAGGGGTGACTGAAAACTCTTCGAAAAAAAAAATATTTTCTATAAAAACTAAAGTCTGTTTTCACAACCGTTTAATGGTGAAAGCTACATAACTTAAAGCACAATAGAGAGGAATGTGTTAATGTTTGTTTGGAATTTAGCACAAAGCTATACAATGGGCTATCTGTGCTCTGCCCACCAGGGGCATGGAAACTCGGCTTCTAGTAGTGCGAATCCGCACACGTACAGCTGTGTCACTTCAGAGGCCATAAAGGAAAATGGTATAGTTGTTAGTTTTGTTTAATTTTGAATTTCGCGCAAAGCTACACGAGGACTATCTCCGCTAGCCGTCCCTAATTTAGCGATGTAAGACTAGAGGGAGGGTAGCTAGTCATCACCGCCCATCACTAACTCCTGGAATATTCTTTTACCAACGAAGAGTGGGATTGACCGTCACATTATAACGCCCCCACGGCTGTAAGTGCGAGAATGTTTGGTGCGACCGGGATTCGAACCCGCGACCCTCGGATTACGAGTCGAACGTAATCTAACCACTTAGCCATGCCGAGCCACCTGTGATTAAATCAATAAATGTTTCTCTATCTCTTAGGCGTAATGCACTTTATATTTTACTTTGCATTCTAGTCACAAAAGCACCGATGTTAAAATATAGAGACTACAATTTTGTATTAGACCAGCTGAAGTACCTGTCCTCTGGACAGAAGATATGTAAATTCCTGATTAATAAAAGGTTATCTTAGGACATGAAAAGTTCAATCCCTTATACGTAATTGTAAAACAAACAACGCGTAAACGTCCATGAAAACTACAAAACAAAAACATGGGAAACCCACAACCCTTAATGTCAAATTTGGTGAAGACCCATCAGCAGTGTGCAAAGCAGTATTAAATAACGCATAAACGCCCATAAAGACCGCAAAACGCAAAATGCAAATGTGTAAATTCGTGTAGTCTCGTACGGAACTAGAAAATTTATGCCAGGCCCATCTACACCCTGCGAAGTATTGTTTTTTTTGTTGTTGTTTTTTTTTAATTTCGTACAAAGCTACTCGAGGGCTATCTGTGCTAGCCGTTCCTAATTTAGCAGTGTAAGACTAGAGGGAAGGCAGCTAGTCATCACCACCCACCACCAACTCTTGGGCTACTCTTTTACCAACGAATAGTGGGACTGACCGTCACGTTATAACGCCCCCACGGCTGGGAGGGCGAGCATCTTTGGCGCAACGGGGATGCGAACCCGCGACCCTCAGATTACGAGTAGCACGCCCTAACACGCTTGGCCTGCCGGGCCCCCTGCGAAGTAGCTACGTGGACATACAACAGACAGTACTGTTGTATTTATATAGATGACATAGAAGAGACAGTACAATTTATAGAAATATAGAAAAATAAATATAATCTGGAGTTAAAACAATTTCTAGCTATTCTCTCAGACCTTGTTGTTGTTTTAAATATTATTCTATGACGTAAAATAAAATATATGTTATAGTGATTAAACACGTGCTTGATTTCGAGAGCTTTATATTGTAATTAGAAGATTTTGATGATTGTTTTTTTGTAGTTTTATATTTGGATAAGTTTAATCTGATCTCTCGTCATTGCTTTATGTACATGATTCATTAAACTCGGGTTATGTTTTCATTGCGCTAGACTCAGTTCCATCACCACTGTATCTGAGTGGGTGTTCCATAATATACATAAATCTCTTTATGTCTGTTAACCATTTCTCTAAAACTATCATAGAAATGTTTATTGAATTTCATATCAAAGTTTGCGTCGTTCGTTTACCAAAATTAATTTCTCACTGCAAGTTTAAACGAGTTTGTTTTGCTTGAAATTTCTGTTACGTTTTTATGACTATAATTTACAAAATAAACACTACAGCAATAACTAGTGCAGTATGAAATATGAAGTCTATTTTAGTAAGGGGTTGTTGGCTGTTATATGGAGCCATCAGAGTTCTATTACGTAAGAAGGCTTACGTTCTCTCTCAAGAAACATTCGATATTTTAGTAAGAACATACTGAAGTGAAAATGAATGGGTTTCAATTAGTGTTAAGCATGTATCTAAAGCTAATGGTATATAATTAACACTCTAAGACAATTTACCTACTTATATTTTTATTGTTTTAGATTACTGTTGAATGACTAAAGCTTGTTTGCTTATAGTAAATTAGTTTGGTTTGTTTTGAATCTCGTGCAAAGCTACTCGAGGACTATCTGCGCTAGCCGTCTCTAATTTAGCAGTCTAACACCAGAGGGAATATCCCGGCATGGCCAAGTGTGTTAAAGCGTTCGACTCGTAATCCGAGGGTCGCGGGATCGAATCCCGGTCGCACCAAACATGCTCGCCCTTTCAGCCGTGGGGGCGTTATAATGTTATGGTCAATCCCACTATTCGTTGGTAAAAGAGTAGCCCAAGAGTATGCGGTGGGTGGTGATGACTAGCTGCCTTCCCACTAGCCTTACACTGTTAAATTAGGGTCGGTTAGCGCAGATAGCCCTCGAGTAGCTTTTTGCGAAATTTAAAAAAAAAAAGCAGAGGGAAGACAGCTTGTCATCACCAACGAATAGTGGCATTAACCGTCACATTATAACGCTCCCACGGTCGAAAGGGCGAGCATGTGAGGTATGACTGGGATTTGAACCCGCGACCCTCAGATTACGACTCGAGTCCCTTAACCTCATGACGAGTTCTAAATTGGAATAAATATATTCTTGTATTACTTAGCTAAGATTTCAGAAAGACATGTCATGGTCCGTGTAGAGTATTCAGATAATATTGGTTTCTCAAATAGTTCATTTATCCCCCTATCCATTCAGATATTTCAAGTTGTCAGTATTAAATTCTTTTTATAATAAAAAGACAAGTTGGATGGGTAAGAATCATTCCTTTTTATAAAATTAAACACAAATATAAACCAACTACTACATTTTTAGTGACAATTTAAAAATGACTTGTTTTCTCAAACGTAGAGAAGCAGCGTTGATATTGAGAAATCGTTTCAAGCATTTTTGTTTCTCTAAGTCAACACAGATTTTGTTGTTTTCTCATATTTTTTTTAATAACTTGGCGATCTGATTCAAGAGACGAGAACGAACGTTTTGCTCGCTAACAGATAAATCAAGATTATTAGACAACCCACTTGTTACTAGACGTAAACTTATATCCTGTCATAAATGTCGCTGGTGTAATCTAATACATTTAATGGAACTTTCGTGTTCCACAAACAAACATTAAAGTTTTTCATTTGTTGCTGGTTGTCTCGATTGCTTTAATCGTTGAAATGAAGCGAAAACCACTTGTATTAATTAGGATACGACATGGAACACTGTCTAATTACCTATTAATACAGTAAATATATAAATGTAATTCTAAACAGTGTTGTTAGAAGTTCTTATCTGGTAATCATGCTTCACTGAAATTATCATTTACGTCACACATTGTTATTATTGTGTTTTGATTATAACAAGAAACAATTAGAATTCCTTTCAATAAAAAAAAGAAATTATGGATTTTTTTGAAGCATAAATAAAATAAATGTTACCATATCTTACATTCTATTCTGTCATGGGTGACTTATGGTTTGGTTTGGTTTGAATTTCGCGCAAAGTTAGACGAGGGTTATATGCGCTAGCCGTCCCTAATTTAGCAGTGTAACACTAGAAGGAAGGCAGCTAGTTACCACCACCCACCGCCAACTCTTGGGCTACTCTTTTACCAATGAATAGTGGGATTGACCGTCAAATTATAACACCCCCACGGCTGAAAGGGCGAACATGTTTGGTGTGACAAGAATTCGAACCCGCTATCCTGAAATTACGAGTCATGCCGGGTCATGACTTGTGGAAATAGTTTTGTCATACATCAATGTTCCCTTTACTTTCTCTAACAAAAATGGGTTAGTTTTATTATATTAATTGTAGTTTGAAAACACATTAAGTTGAAACTATTCAATTGAATTATTTGTGGAAAAGTAAGAAAACTTATTTCTCAACGAATAAGTTCACATACAGTAGCTTTACTCTTTATAAGGCCCAGTATGGCCAGGTGGTTAAGGCGTTCGACTCGTAATCCGATCGTCTCGGGATCGAATCCCGGTCGCACCAAACATACTCGCCGTTTGAGTCGCGGGGACGTTATAATGTAACAATCAGTCACACTATTCGTTGACAAAAGAATATCCTAGTAGTTGGCGGTGGGTGGTGATGGCTAGATGCCTTTCTTCTATTCTTACATTTCTAATAAAAGGACGACTAGCGTAAATAGCCCTCATGTAGCTTTGAGCGAAATTGAAAAACAAATAAACGAAACCCGATTTTCAGAGTTATTTGCTATCAGTTTTATCGCTCAGCAACCAAAGAACCAACAAACAAACGATTTATAAGCTATTCAGTTCCTCAGTATAAGATTACTTATTTCTGTGTTACAAACCCAGAAAATAAAAGATTTGCCAACCAGACTTTGAAAATCACTTTTTTTTTCACATCAGCGTGTGTGTGTGTGTTTTTTCTTACAGCAAAACCACAAAGGGCTATCTGCTCAGCCCACCGAGGGGAATCGAACCCCTGATTTTAGCGTTATAAATCCGGAGACATACCGCTGTACTAGCGGAGGGCTTTTAATATCAGCGTAGCTATTGAAAAATCTTTATATTATATCATGCTACTTAATATACATCACCAAGAATTAATTAATGTACGTAAATTTAGGATTGCGTCTTGTATGTTCTTTTAAAGGGAGAGTTTTGTGTTCAAGTTATTATCTCTTTTTATTAATTCTACATTTTGAATCTTAGCTTTAAATTGCCTACTGTTCATAAACTGGACTTTATGAACAGACCGAGCCATCAGTGTACTAGTTGCTTGAGAAAAATATTTCACTGTTAAGACAATTAGCTAATTTACATCTTATAATATTTTTATATCACTGTTTTACAAAAGTATTGTAACCCGTTTAAAGTGAAATAATTAATTAGTTTGTTAATGTTCTGTTCTTCCCCCGAAATAATTCTAAAAGTTTAGAATAGAGTTTCTTTACTCTTTTGTAAGAAGAATCAGAAAGCGTAGGGTGGAGCTACATAAGATCATAAATCAAAGAACCATAATACGATGTACTCCTAACGATATCAAAGAAGTATCAAACATGCGTGTGAAATATGGAAATAAAAAAGTAGGCTTAGGCAAAACATAAGGAACTGCCTTATCACGATGACAAATTAATAGGCTTAGGCAAAACATAAGGAACTACTTTATCTCGATGACAAATAAATAGGCTTAGGCAAAACATAAGGAACTACTTTATCTCGATGACAAATAAATAGGCTTAGGCAAAACATAAGTAACTACTTTATCTCGATGACAAATAAATAGGCTTAGGCAAAACATAAGGAACTACTTTATCTCGATGACAAATAAATAGGCTTATGCAAAAAATAAGGAATTACCTTATCACGATGACAAATAAGTAGGCTTAGGCACAATATAAGAAACTAACTTATCAAGAGGACAATGGCTTGGAAAATAACATGAAATTCACGTATAAATTTTTCAATAAAGGCGTCGAAACAACAGTAGAAATACATTAACATAAAAAAAAATTATAGAAGCGAAGGCAAAGAAAATCCCTTCAACAACTGTTCCAAATATTTATTTAACTTACAAAAATAGAAAGTTTGTTTGTTTTCATTTTTCGCGCAAAGCTACACGAGAATTATCTGTACTAGTCGTCCCTATTTTAGCAATGTAAAACTAAAGGGAAGGCAGCTAGTAATCACCACTCCCCGCCAACTCTTTCTTGAGCTACTATTTTACCTACGAAACCTAGTAGGATTGACTGGCACATTATAACACCCCCACCCACTGAATATTAGTTCAGGGATTAAGTAGAACTGTCTTTATTATTTTTGATTATATATAGATATAGATATATATACAATTATCAGTGATAAAGTAATTGAAACAGTACAAAACAACTGTGTAAAACACCTAACGGCGGCCCTGCATGGTCAGGTGCGTTAAGGCGTGCGACTCGTAATCTGAGGGTCGCGGGTTCGCATCCTCGTCGCACCAAACATGCTCGCCCTTTGAGCCGTGGGGGCGTTATAACGTTACGGTCAATCCCACTATTCGTTGGTAAAAGAGTAGCCCAAGAGTTGGCGGTGGGTGATGATGACTAGCTGCCTTCCCTCTAGTCTCACACTGCTAAATTAGGGACGGCTAGCACAGATAGCCCTCGAGTAGCTTTGTGCGAAATTCAATAAACAAAAACAAACAAACATAGTGATAGCCTAGGACCGTTAACATTTAGAAGGAACGTTTGCAGGTTCATATAAAAAAATGTATTTCATTCAGGTAGTTTTGAAATACATTGTAAAAGCTATGTTATGGAGACAAAACTCATGGTTGAGAAAATAACCGGAGATCTATCGAATAAATATTATTTGTTTGAGCTAGCCGTCCGTAATTTAGCAGTGTAAGACTAAAGGGAAGGCAACCACCCACCGCCAACTCTTGGGCTACTCTTTTACCAAAGAATAGTGGGATTGATCGTTACATTATAACGCATCCCAGCTGAATGTGCGAGCCTGTTTTGTGTGATGGGGATTCGAATTCGGTGACCCTTCGATTACAAGTCTAGCACTTTAACCTTGCCGGGCTTCTCTAGCCTTGGACCTTTTGATCGGTTATCGTGTTACTTAAAAGAGTAATATACATGTAAATGTACATGTAAAAACATCTAGTTAGGGTTGAGAAATTTTTATGTAGAAGAACGAACAACGTTTCGACCTTCTTTGGTCATCGCCAGGTTCACAAAGAAAGAAAGAGGTAACTGACCGGTACTGACCACATGTTTGAAGGGGGTTGTGTAACTGAGTATAGGAAATTGTGTTGGCTTTTGCATTTTAGTATTATATTGTTTAGTTGCGTTTCGTGTGTTTTTGTTAGTTTTATGTGTATTGGTTTAAATTTGTTAGTGTTTGATAGGATGTTCTTCATTTTTTGGATGTATTCATTCGTGTACATTATAACCATAGCGTTTCCTTTATCTGCTTTTAGAATTTTCTATGTTTTTGTCTTGTTTTAGGTTTTTAATGGAATTAATGTTTCTTTTTGTAAGATTGTTTCTTAGCTTTCTGTTTTGTGAAATTATGTTGATGGTTTTGTGAGAAAATTCTTTAAAATAATCGTTTAAGATGTTTTTAGGTGTTTCTGGAAAATATTAATTTTTAATTTTTTCTGGGAAGTTTGGCTGTTGGATGTCAATAGAATTGTCGAAGTTGTCTTCTTTCTGTTGGTTGTTTTTAGTTGTTTTCTTGTTTTTGTTTTCTGTAGAAAGTATCACAAGTCTCCTAGTTACGTGTTCTAAACATGTTTTAATTTCTAAGGTTGGAATGTACCTAGGTGCTATTGCGAAGTTGAGTCCTTTGTTAAGTAGATGTATCTCGTCTGTGTTTAATTGTCGGTCGGATCTGTTAATTATGAGGTTAGTCAACGGTTTGTTGTTGTGGTGTCTTTTATGTTGTTTGCATCTTAGTTTTTCTAGTTTTTTGTTGTGGCAGATCTTTTTGTCTCTATCGTTCTTAGTATTGATTTGGTTCATGTTTCGTTGTATAAGTCCGTAAATCTCTGGTTTAATGCAGCATGACAGTTGATGATCTAGGTTCATTTTTTGTAAGTTATGTAGTTCTTTGTATTTTGTGTTCAACATGGCTTTAAGTGGATTTTTCTGTAAACTTTGGATATTGTTTGTGTATTTATTAAAATTTTTTGATAGTTTTACCTTTACAGTGTTAGGGGCTAGTTGTTTCTTTCTACATTGTTGAATGAAATAGATGTCATTTCTTCTATTGATAATTCTTTGGTTTAAGCACCGAAAAATCACCCATACTGGACTATACGTTCCTTGGGACTCAGCACATGAAACAAAACAAAAACTCAACATACTAAGAAACCAAATAAACACAGCCATAAAACTATGCTCACCAGATAAAATTAACGATGAATTAGACAAAATAAAACAATACTTCATCAACATCAATAAGTTTCCTCCACAAACCGTAGAAAAACATTATACGCACACACCTAGACAGAAAGCAAAATCAACCAACTAAAGTAAATATATCTCACGAATCAAAAAATCACGAAACCATATACTGCTGTATACCATAAATTCCCGACATCAGCAGAAAAATAACCAACATTTGGCAAAAACTAGTAACAAAATATGATACTCCTGCTAATACCAAATTTATTCAAAACGAGACGCAAAACTGAGGTTTATACTTCGTAAAAACTACACTGACAAACACCATACGAACATTATTTATAAAATACAATGTGATAACTGACACGACTTTTATATTGGAGAAACAAGTAGAAAAATGGAAACCAGATTCAAAGAACACAAAAAAGTCACCTTCACATGTTTTCGAGCACTGCAAATCAAATAAACACAACATAACCATAGAAAACACCTAGATACTAAATAAAGAAACAAACATAAACAAACGCAAAATTAAAGAAACCTTACTTATACAACAACTCAAGCCCAAAATAAACTAATACAAAGGAACACCTTTATACCTATATTAATAAATATAATCAAATATCTAAACACGCCCTCTACATTCCTATACTCAGTCACACAACCCCCTTCAAACATGTGGTCAGTTTTCTGTCAGTTATCTCTTTCTTTCTTTATGAACCTGACGATGACCGAAGAAGGTCGAAACGTTGTTCGCTCCTGTTTGTTTGTTGGTTGGTTTTTGAATTTCGCACAAAGTTACTCGAGGGCAATCTGTGCTAGCCGTCCCTAATTTTGTAGTGAGGGAAGGCAGCTAGTCATCACCACCCACCGCCAACTCTTGGGCTACTCTTTTACCAACGAATAGTGGGATTGACCTTCACATAATAACGCCTCCACGGCTGAGAGAATGAGCATGTTTGGTGCGACGGGAATTCGAACCCGCGGCCCTAGAATTACGAGTGGAGAGCCTTAACCATCTGGCCATGGCGGGCCGTGAAGGAAGGTATGTTTACAAGTTTGCTGCAACGCTCTGCTTAGTATGAATAATTACCGGTAACCATAAACTTATAATACGATGTACTTATGCAAATAATTTCATTAAGTATCAAACACAGGTTGGTTTCATCTATAAAAATGGGTTTCTGTCATTAACATTATAATAAAGGTTTTGTGGTAAATTATTAAAAAACAAACAAATATCGTATTATTTCATAACTACACCAACCATGTGTTCGACCAACACGAAGAACCATGCGGACTACATAATATAACACGGTTGATTCGTGATTACCAGAGACCCACTTGAAGTACAAATGTATCTCAAGACGGCTGGTATAGGTATTAACACTTTTATCAAAGTGAAGCAGAGAACAACGTTTCGACTTCCCTAAATCATCTTCAGGTTAAGAAAAAGATTTTTAAATAGTTACATGAACAACTTAATTAGAACGTTACCGAAAGAAAATTTATTTACAATAAATAAATACAAAATAAGAGGGAATTCTCAACAGCCGCAGCACTTGAAATTCTCTGATCAGAGTACCTTTGTGCGCCGGTGATACCAAGCCCGGAGCATGCGTGCACCCGATTCGATTTTATTACTCATCAGTTTCTCTACCAGTCTACCCTCAAATTGAAATTCTTTTAGACAAGACTAGAATAAATTAATTTATGAGACCTTGGGTGTGGTAAAGCAATCAATCGACAAGGTTTGGACTCCTGAGTCCAAACTTGTAATTTGATCTTAAATCGGCCTAGAGATAACGGAGCTACGAGCTAAAAGATTGTACTCGAAAACAACAACAACATCAGAACCTTTCTACGAGTCTATACCGCGGTTAACAAACAAACTTTCAGTTGTATTTTGCTAGAATTGCTAATGGCAGTCACGAATGTCATTCTAACATACAACCATGAAAACAAACAAACAAACAATGAGAAAGAAAACCATACATAAACTGTTTATTCTATTACTGACCGAAATGCTAAACGCAGTAGTAATGTACAAGCCAAACTAAATTATACACTCTTGTAATGCTCTTACTGGTCAGTCAGTAATAACTTTCTAGACTTGCAATGTTAAACTCCTTAGCTCAATTCCACGTGGTAAACATAGTGTAGATAGTTCGTTATGAATATTTGTGATGAATTTTTTTACCAGATGTCCATACTTATATTCAGTATTATTATGATTATTTATTGCTCTCAAAGTCACTATAAACAGAATGCTTACAGTTTTCGGTGGCCATAAAATAATATGTAAAAAAAAAACTGAAATATAGTGAAGCATAGATTAATGAGCCCTCGGCAGTTCTTTGGTAAATAAAGAATTTTTGTTGTTTAAACTATTATCATTGTTACCGTGATGATTTATTACTCTGAAATTCATTATAATTAGATTGCTTCAAGACTGCATTTATCCTGCTAAATATCAGGCTTTGACACCAGGGGTAAGGACAACACAAATAGCCTATTGTGTAACTTTGTGCTTAATAACAAATAAACATGATGTATTAAAAGATATTTTTTAGCACCAGATCATTAACCACTCCATTCTGTTAATCTAATATATTGCATTGTTGGCAGTTTATTAGAAATTAAGCTTTGTTGTCAGTCAAGTGACAAAGATATATTTTTGAAATAGTATTAATTTTCATGTTTTTATTTGTTGGATTTGTATATTAGGTTTCAGTTTTACCAAGACACTGGCTATCTATTTAGGGTGTTGAAAATTGATTTGAAGATACGAATGTTGTATTTCCTCCAAAGATGGCAGCACAAGTTTGGTTTCCTTAGGACTTTTAGAGCACCAACCGTTTAAATGTTCAGATGTGTAAATAAGTCAAATGACAGCCATTTCTTAGTCTGCCATTTTTCTGTGTTTCACATTGTTTTTTCTAGTATTCATACTGCGACATTTTCCTGTGTTCCACATAGTTTTCTCTAGTATTCGTAGTCTGCCATTTTTCTGTGTTTCACATTGTTTTTTCTAGTATTCATACTGCGACATTTTCCTGTGTTCCAAATAGTTTTCTCTAGTATTCGTAGTCTGCCATTTTTCTGTGTTTCACATTGTTTTTTCTAGTATTCATACTGCGACATTTTCCTGTGTTCCACATAGTTTTCTCTAGTATTCGTATTCTGCCATTTTTCTGTGTTCCACAAAGTTTTCTCTCGTATTCGTACTATGACATTTTTCTGTGTTTCACATAATTTTTTCTAGTATTCATAGTCTGCCATTTTTCTGTTACATATAGTTTCTTCTAGTATTCATACTGTGACAATTTTCTGTGTTCCACATAGTTTTCTCTCGTATTCGTACTATGACATTTTTCTGTGTTCCACATAGTTTTCTCTGATATTCATAGTCTGCCATTTTTCTGTGTTTCACATAGTTTCCCCTAGTATTCGGGCCCCCCGCTAATACAGCGGTATGTTAACGCATTTATAACGCAAAATCAGGGGTTCGATTCCCCTCTTTGAGCTCAGCAGATAGCCCGATGTGGCTTTGCTATAAGAAAACACACCCCAACACCCACTCTAGTATTCGTAGTCTGCCATATTTTGTGTTCCACATAGTTTTCTCTAGTATTCGTAGTCTTCCATATTTTGTGTTCCACATAGTTTTCTCTAGTATTCGTATTCTTCCATTTTTTCTGTTTTGCTTATATTATTCTCAATTAATGTTAATTTAAAGCAACAGAGAAGTTGCAACTGGCTGACTTATGCCAAGTCATAGTTCTAAATCTTCGAATCCAGTAGAAGCCAGTTGACAGTTAAACAACATGATAAAGACAAAAGGTCAAACTGGTGAATAGTTAGTCACAAATAGAAAATTAAGTTCTACTGCTGGAGAATTGCTGAGAAGTCTAGTGAAGTAAGAAAATACAATGAAAGTGTTTGAGAGTTACTTCAAAATTATGGAAATATTTCTCCCAACCAGATGATTGTATTTATTCATGTGAAAATCTATAGATGTATGTTTATAATATGTGAAGTTCTCTGTGATTAAAATTAAAACAAGTGGTTTTATGTAGTGATGGCTAACAATGAGACAAAAGACAAAATGGTGGAACACAGAAGATTATATAATGCACAGTCTTATATGAAACAATAAAATTCATTTTTGCTTTGAGGAATATTATTAAATAGTGTTTCATTTCTGTAAAACTAAAACGATACTGATGTAAAAATACACACAAAAACTTTTTATTATTTGATGTCTGTTTATCTGTCTGTATGATATTTGTGTGAAGAAACCCCGCAAAACTGTCGTGAAATAACTGATACTAGTGCCATCTATCAGATATTGTGTCAGATGACGGATTATTGTAGATTTTTTTCCCAAAAACCTACCGAAAAAATGAACACTAACAACATAAATAAAACTTACTTTTTTTCGTTTTGTTGACCAGAACAAAAGTAACTCTTGTTTGTACATTTATCGAATAGAGCATTATAATTAAAAATCTTGTTTTTAGAATAAAGTATACTGAGATTGTTAATATTGTATTTTGCACGTTTTCTTCAGAAGCCATTTTTAAATTTTTAAAAAGCACCTTACATTTAAGATCGTATCAAAATCTCATATTTATTTGCAACCTTTTAACTATTTTCATTGTTTGCTTGTAAGATTATAATACTGAATGTTTAAAAAAGAAAGTTTAAGTTTATTATATTTAAATAATTAACTACTTACGCTCTTAAACAATCTTAATTCAGAGGTTTTCCACTGTCCTTTTTTAGTGCTAATGAGAAGATACTCTGTATTACATTTTAGGTAAGTTCTAGCATTTTCAATCAAGTAATTATGCCTACTTCTTATAAGGAGGAAACCTTATTGTATTTCTTTCTTCAAGTTTGGAAATAAAGTTGGAGAAACAATCGTTAGAAATAAGTTTGCTCGTTTTCTATTAACATTAATGTCTGCACATCTTCATTAATGTCAAAATGTCTTCATTTTGGAAAAGAACAGATGTCTTTCTTCTACATCCAAGTATTGGAAATGTTTTCCAATACTTTCCTTCTGTGCCGTTCGTCTTGAAACTTGGAAGATGGGCCCGACATGGCCAGGTGGGTTAAGGCGTTCGATTCGTAATCTGAGGGTCACGAGTTGGAATCCCAGTCGCACTAAACATGCTCGCCCTTTCAGCCGTGGGCGTTATAATGTGACGGTCAATCGCACTATTCATTGGTAAAAGAGTAGCCCAAGAGTTGGCGGTGGGTTGTGATAACTAGCTGCCTTCCCTCTGGTCTTACACTGCTAATTACAAACGAATAAACATAACTTACTATTATACCTTTATTGTCGAGATTGGTTTTCATTGTTCATTTGAATTTCACACAAAGCTATTTGAAGGCTACCTGCGCTGTCAATCCATGGTTCTGGAGTAATAGGTAAGAGTATTAGTCAACATCAAACACTGCCAATCTTCGGCTGCTCTTTAGCAAAAACAGTAACCTGGAAACCGGGTGTCAATACTTGTAGCTGACGCAACTCAGCTAGCACATTGTGTTAGTTTTGTCCTTAACTTTATAACAGATAAAGGAACGAACTTTGTAAATTATATATGTTTACTTATAACTTAACCGAGGTACTTTACAAACAGAACAAATGATTTTTGTGATCATAAACTTCTATCCGATGGCGGCCCGGCATGGCCAAGCGCGTAAGGCGTGCGACTCGTAATCCGTGGGTCGCGGGTTCGCGCCCACGTCGAGCTAAACATGCTCGCCCTCCCAGCCGTGGGGGCGTATAATGTGACGGTCAATCCCACTATTCGTTGGTAAAAGAGTAGCCCAAGAGTTGGTGGTGGGTGGTGATGACTAGCTGCCTTCCCTCTAGTCTTACACTGCTAAATTAGGGACGGCTAGCACAAATAGCCCTCGAGTAGCTTTGTGCGAAATTCCAAAACAAACAAACTATCCGATTCAGTATTATTAGTCCAAACACTATGAATACGATATACATTTTTTTTTCTTTCATTGCAACTGACAAGGATCAAGCTATACCAAGAAGATAATCGTAAAAACTTTCACCATTGGTTGGTTGTTTTCGTATTACGTTCAGAATAATAAAGTATGTTAAGCTGCTTATGTGACGTCAAGACCTGTACAGATGACAGGCTTATTTATAAGTCAATGACTTATACTCTCAAACCCAGTTTGTTTTATACTATTGACCTTTCTTCAACTTGTATTTCAATTTTTTTCGTTTTCTTAGGTTCTTTTATGTTTTATTATTCATCTGGGGCACCTTTTTTTTTTACATTAGATATTAAGGAAATTAACTTTCAAAACAGTTTTGAAAATCAAAACTGTGAAAGATTACTTTTAGATCTTTAATAATTAACTGAATAACAACATTGGAAAACTTCCACTTCATTAAGTGACAAAGTGAAAACGTATATCTTAGAAAAATATATTAGAGATAGGTAGCTGAAAATGGTCTCGGTGTAGCCTTGCGCTAATATTCGAAACAGTCAACCAATCTTGAGAGCTTATAGCTTTACAATTTACAGTTTGATTTCTGGGAGTAAGCATACAGCGTATAGCCCATTCTTCTGCTTTGCTGTTGAAATTGTTTTTGTTTTTTTTTATTTCGCACAAAACTACACGAGTTAAAATTTAACAGTGTAAGACAAGGGGAAAGGCAGTTAGTCATCACTACCCACCGCCAACTTTTTAGCTACTCTTTTACCAACGAATAGTTGGATTGACTGTCACATCATAACTTCCTCACTGCTGAAAGGGCGAGCATGTTTGGTGTGACGGGAATTCGAACCCGCTATCTTCAGATTACCAGTCGAGTGCCTTAACTCACTTGGCCATGCAGGGCTTAATAAAATATTTAATTAAGGTACTATCCGGTTGGCTGATGTGTTTAAAACTATTGAACATATTGAGGATTTACGAACCTAAATTTGAATCTTCAGTGAGAGCGAATAAATTAGAATATTATATAATCATGGAAGTCACTAGATTCGATACAACTTTCTTTCTAAATAATCTAAATGTTTTATCTCCCAGAAGTATCTTAATCAAATTCCTAATCTGCCACCTAAAAATATAATTTCACCTTAAAGTGCACTGTTCATACATTCGCTCTAAAATTAGCATTTTTTTTTTCATGTTTTACCAAAGAAGCAAACTAGAGTAAACTAACACCTGTCTAGTAACTAAGGGAACTGACTTAATGAGATTATTGTTAAACCGGTGTGGGTTCTTTTCATACTTAGCTGACTCACGCCTTATCAATGTTCACCACAATAAATAGGCTTAACGAAGATCGACATAGTTTTGAAAAGAACTTGTTTAAAAGTAACATAATACATAAAGAAGGTTAAGGAACAATTTAAGTCTCAACACTGCATTCTTAAAAATAGTAAAGTAGGAGAAACTTGAATGAAAATCTGTTCTTTAGGCTTAGCCCAAAACCTGTTTTGTAGATAATTTTAAGTTGTTGATTTCGCACGCTTGGGAATCTTTATATTTTTGAGGTCGTTATTTTTGTTTATTGTACCTCTTCGAGGTACTAATCTTAGTTTATGTTCTTGGCGCGTCCACGTAAACTGGATTAACACCGTTTTATTTCAGCTAGTTTTTTTTTAAATTTAAATGAAACGCTTTAAACCGGCGACAGAAATGTGAGAATAAGAACCATCGAAACGATTAATACCTTTATAGGAACGATGGTTACTCAAATTAATACATGTTAAAAAATACAATTAAAATGTGTTTAGAACATGTGGCTTTATAATGAGAGATACAGGAAAACCTGGAATGTTGTTAGTGTTGTGAGGAGGTTATTAAAAAGGAAAACGAAATTTTAAAAACCTGAATTTTATTAACATTTGGAGATTGTTGTTAAAAAGGAAACCTAAAGAAAAATAGAGAATCATGCTCGAATCTCTCCAATATTTTGTTAATGTCTGTGATAGTTTGCAAAATGTTCATTGATCGCAAATGCATCTGAAGATTTCATTTCAAGATTAAACTACAAAAGCTATTAATACTTTTTATCACCAATATTTGCCAGGTATCAGAAGATTGAGCGGATACTCGTTACCCCAATAAAGCCGTATAAATGATTTTACAGCTTCGGTCTGGTTTGATTTGTTTTGAATTTCATCCGAAACTACACGAGGGCTATTTGCGCACAGCCACGGCACGTGAAGCTTTTTAAGACAGGGTTAAGTAAATTAATCTGTGTTTTCTTTTTTACAACTTACGACTATATTTTGTGTGTGCCAGGAATACCAACCGTGGATCGCGCGTGTTGTTCTGGATCGATTTTATTACTCATCAGGATCTCTACCAGTTTATTGAAACTATTTTAGGTGGGATTAAAAAATTTCATCTGTGAGACACTGGTCTGTGATCTATGATATATATATATCAAATATATCAATTGAAAAAAAATAGGATTAACATTCTCAATCGAAAACCACAATAAGATTTCAAATTGGTTTTGGTTTTGGTTACGTTTTAATTTCGTGCAAAGCTATACGAGGGCTATCTGCGCTAGCCGTTCCTAATTTAGCAGTGTAGGACTAGACCGCCAACTCTTGGGCTACTCTATTGCCAACTAATAGTGGGATTTACCGTCACATTATAACGCCCCCACGGCTGAAAGAGCTAGCATATTTAGTGTGACTGGGATTCGAATCCGCGAGACTTTTCAAATTGGTCAAGAGAAGACGGAGCCGTGAGCTGTAAAATTTGAAGTCGAAAAACTCAGAGCCGTTGTGCGAGCCATTCAGCCGCGGCTAAAAATATAGGCAAATGGACTGAAATGAAATGAAACATATCACGTTTATATTTGGTTATTCTGGATATTTGTGGAAAGCTACATAAGGGTTATTTCTCCCTAATTTGAACTGATAGACTATAGAGAAAGCAGCTAGTCAACTCTTGAGCTACGATTTTCTGTCACCTTTATGCTGCATCAACGTCCCTAAAATGTGGAGCACGTCTACTTTTCTTTATTTTTCCTTGCGGTTACGGGACGCTATTGATGGACCCATATATCTTCGCTCGCGCACACCAAGAATTGGGCCACGCTTTGCTTGCCAATAATCTTGTGTTATTCTCTCAGAGTTTTTGATGTAATAAATGTTTCCTACTTGTAATGCAGTGTGTGTGTGTGTGTGTGTGGTGGTAGTTTGTCAGCAAGATTTATAAAAGAAATGGCTGAAAGTTCACATGCATTTGGACTATGACCCAGCTTAGAAGTGATTAATTTTGGAAGAAAACGCAAAGATGGTTAACAAATCTTTATTTGTTAACATGGTGACCGATTTCCAAATTGATATTGTTCTGTAACTTAGTCTAAGTTCTACACTTAGACACGTGTAGAATGTAATAACTCATTGTTCTATCAGAAATGATAATGACGGACATACAGACACATTTTCGTGTGTTTTTTTTCTGGATCGAATAGTATCAACGCTTCTTGGCGGAGGCATACACACTACCGAATGTCCGTCTTATTACAGCTCTGTTATAGATCACAGATAGCACATTGTGTAGCTTTGTGCTTAATTCAAAACAACAACTGTCATTCGTACTGTTGTTGAACCTTCAAATTGTGGATTTTAAGGAGTTATTTTCACACCTACCATTTGTTACGTTGTATTCTTTCTACTATGATAAGTAGGGCATTACCATATCAACTGTTCCACTGCCTCACCGGGGACATTTTTCTTTTTGTTATACAGCAAAGCCAAATTGGGCTATCTACCGTATCCACCTCGGAGAATTTAGCCCCGGATTTTTAGCGTTGTAAATCCGTAGACTTACCCAGAGGCTTTTAATTATTGTTGTTGGTAATAAGCACAAAGCTACACAGAAGGTTATTTGCTCTTTGCCCATCATGGATACTGAAACCCGGTTTACAGCAGTATAAGTATACAGACATACCACTGTGCCACTGGGAAGTCTGGAAGTATTTAAAAACAGTACATAAGAATGTAATTGTATGTATCTAATTAAAAAACACACGAAGTGTTTTACTTTCTTTACTGGCCCGGCACATAATCTGAGAGTTACGGGTTCGATTCCCCGTCACACCAAACATGTTCGCCGTTTCAGCAGTTGGGGCGTTATAATGTTACGGTCAATCCCACTATTTGTTGGTGATGACTCGCTGCCTTCCCTCTAGTCTTACACTGCTAATTTAGAGACGGCCAGCGCAGATAGCCCTCGTGTAGCTTTGTGCGAAATTCAAACCTAAACCTTCTTTATACACAACAAATGAAATCGCGTTTTTGATTACTCGTAAAATTATGATTTTTTTTAAAAATCTTAGATTTTTTTATTAAGATTGTTTAAAATCGAGAAAACGAGAGAGAATCGTCAGACGAATGAGGCTTAGATTTAAAATATAAAGATTAAAATTTAAGAAAAACGATATAAACAGAATCGTATAAAATGTGATTTGAATGATTTTGTTAAGTCATATTTGTTTCCTTGAATCATACAAAACTTGTGTGTGACGAAACCTTTATAATGGAAACCTAAGTGGGTGAGTTCCTATGATGTGTTATATTTAGTTATCATTCTAGGACTAAAACGTTCATCTCTGCTTATCTGCTTATTTATCTACTTTTCGAATGGACTATCTGGTTTTTTTATTTCATATTGTTGACACATCATTTTATGAAGAATAATACTGCCTAATTATTATGTAATCTAGATGGCGCTGTTTCTCTTTCCTTTTTTTTTTAGTAATTGTTTTTGTTTACTTGTTGTAAAATGATAAGAATAATTCTTAGTTGATAATATGTTGAGTTATCGCTTGCAGTTCATGTTGATATGCTAGTTAGACACCTGTTGGTAAGTTAGGACACGCTCTCAACATTCTACAGCTTATTAGGCTAAAACGAGGACAACTTTTAGGTGTGGTGAGCATAATAAGTACCCTAAATGACGGGACATCAAAACAAATAAAAAAGTTGTCAAACGGAGATAGGTAGTTTACATAAAGATTTGGTGATAAAATGTTACACCCGAAGTAACGAATACTTCTCTACAGAAATTCTTTCTTTCTTTTTCCACTTCAGAGTTTCAAAAATTTTTGCTCTAAGTAGAATGGCCACTATACTATTACCATTAAAATGTATGGTATACTTCTTCATAGCTCCGAGTACAACAACGAAACGAAACACCATTAAAACCTGCAAGAATGAGAGGATATAAGCCAATTAATTTACCGTTGATCGTGATTCAGTTAAAAGATGAATGAAACATTACTTTAGTCTATAATGGTGTGGAATATATTATATTGTGAAAAACTGGTGGTTTGTGATGAAAGAAGTGTGTGTTTTCTTATATTAAAGCCACAATGAAGGGAATCGAACCCATGGTTTTGACGTCATCAGTCCGTAAACTTACCACTGTACCAGCCGGGGACGTGACAAAAGGAAAGTGAGACTGTTCCTATTTTGTTTCGAAACGCTCACTAAATGACTGGTCTTGATTTTTAGTTTCGTAATGATCCAGAACTAATTGCCCTGACGAATGTTTTCAACAAGAAGAAACGACCTGGAGTTACATATAAAAATGTATCTGTCATTTTCATGAACATGTGAACAAAAAAAACCACAGGTTTTCTGAATCAAATGCCCCCAAACTGAATCAGGAACTTAACATTTACTGATGAAAAATCAGAAATTCCATATGATTAATATCAAACAATCCCACAGTTAAAACATACACAGATACATCTTAATATGGTTTCAATTTTTATTTCCCAAACATTCCTAATCAAGTGCAAATTTCTCGAACAAAATAATCTACATATTCATGTGTATTCATTTTTCCTTTGTTTGTTTTTTATGCCGAGCAATAAATAAATGAAGTGTCAATTGATGCGAATTTATATGCACGTGAATAATTAACGATTTTATTCATTTTCTAACTTAAGGCCCGGCATGGCCAGGTGGGTTAAGGTGTTCGACTCGTAATCTGAAGGTCGCACCAAACATGCTCGCCCTTTCAGCCTTGGGAGCGTTATAATATGATAGACAATCCCACTATTTGTTGGTAAAAGAGTATTCCAAGCGTTGGCGGTGGGTGGTGATGAGTAACTGCCTTCTCTGCAGTGTAAGACTAGAGGAAAGGTAGTTAGTCATCACCACTCAACTCCAACTCTTGGGCTACTCCTTTACCATCGAATAGTGGGATTGTCCGTCATATTATAACGCCCCCACGGCTGAAAGGGCAAGCATGTTTGGTGTGACGGGGATTCGAACCCGCGACCCTCAGATTACGAGTCGAATGCCTTGACCGTGTGGCCGTGCCGGGCCTGCTGTTGAGTGTTGATCTGAGTATTAAAACCTTCTTAACTTTTAAAACTTGCGTATTTCAGAATGGTCTCACTGGTGATAGAAACGTCGTAATTGTTTTAAAAATTATTCTTCACTGCTGTAAAAGCTGTAACTTATATTAAAACTTTTTGAGAGAACAACAGATCGTTGAGTTCCATATCGCAAACGTTCGATCATGCTTTATCCGACCATTGCGCGTTTTGACAATAGCTCAGCAGCTATTATCTCAAGGCTGACCTGTTTGAAGCAGACTGCTTCTCCACGCGTATTTTCCACAATTCTTGTGTTGTAATAAGACGATGATTTGTCCGTTTGAACAGAATTACACAGGTCTTGTATCTGGAGATTTGACTGGTATGTTTTGTTGTGAATGTTTCAATTTATAGTTATTTACAGTATGTGAAAGTTGAAAGGAAAGTTTCAGTAACGGACGTATTTTAATGGATCACCTGTCCTATTGGACTCGTTTTAAGAGGAAGATCTTTTTTGATAAATTTACCTATGGCACATGAACGTCTTTCTCCATTTTACCTTTGCGGTTTTCCACCTTTGCTTACCATGGATGAGATAAGACTGTGAAAAATATTAATGTATTAAAAAGAAAATGCTTCGGGCAGATCATCCAATAGGAATGATGATTAATAATGACGTCATAATTAGAATAAAATTCTCGTTCTTAACAAGATTAGTAGACTTGAAGAGCAGAAGAGAAACAAATTACCTGACGTTAAATTATCACCTTACACACATAAATGTATAAGACTATGAATCACGGTATTTGAAACTGTGTGGTCCACCGGCATTTCTATCAACTTACAGAATGATGAGATGCTAGAATCGCGAATAAATGAAAATAGATTGCAGGCCACCCTCACTTTGTACGAATGATTTTGCTCGTATAACTGTGTCAGTCGCCACTTTCTGCGGACGTGTTTCCTGATCTGCATGGGTGGCTAAGTTTCAACATGTTAATAGCATAACTAAATAAATTCATTCACGTGTGTGGTATAAATTTTGTGGTGCATAGAATTGTGTTGGAATATTTCTTTATCGTTGGCTTGTGGTTACAGTTGTAACAAATAAAGTCTTGAAGGAAATTAGCATCATTAAATATTTACCGAAATAGTAATAAAACACGTAACCTTCCTTTGTGGGTCCAAACCGTATGCATTTAATTTAACCTTTTAACCTGAATTCTGTTAAGTATAATAAATCTATATACAATATTAAACTTATCAATGATATGTCTAAGAAATAGTACTCTGTATAATTAACTGAAAAACTAAGGAAACAACTATTGCACAGTACTCTGTATAATTAACTGAAAAACTAAGGAAACAACTATTGCACAGTACTCTGTATAATTAACTGAAAAACTAAGGAAACATCTATTGCACAGTACTCTGTATAATTAACTGAAAAACTAAAGAAACATCTATTGCACAGTACTCTGTATAATTAACTAAAAACTAAGGAAATATCTATTGCACAGTACTTTGTATAATTAACTGAAAAACTAAGGAAACAACTATTGCACAGTACTCTGTATAATTAACTGAAAAACTAAGGAAACACCTATTGCACAGTACTCTGTAAAATTAACTGAAAAACTAAAGAAGCATCTATTGCACAGTACTTTGTATAATTAACTGAAAAACTAAGGAAACAACTATTGCACAGTACTCTGTATAATTAACTGAAAAACTAAGGAAACACCTATTGCACAGTACTTTGTATAATTAACTGAAAAACTAAGGAAACAACTATTGCACAGTACTCTGTATAATTAACTGAAAAACTAAGGAAACACCTATTGCACAGTACTCTGTAAAATTAACTGAAAAACTAAAGAAGCATCTATTGCACAGTAGTTTATAGTAGACAAATAACTAGTTTCTTTTATCTCTTTCTGACTTTGTTCAGTTAAACGTAAATGTTCATCTAAAACTAGTATTTCAGAAAACATTATATAAACTTTAAATAACATAGATATTAAAAGAAAAAAAAAACATTCAATGGTGCACAAAAAAGATTTGACAATTTGTTATCACTAGTAAAATATCTAATCACTAATTGAAAACCGTGAGATTGGATAAAACTTAGCTGTCCACTGTAGATTTCCACTTCTAACTCGTTACAAATGTCTTTACATTTAAATTACTTTTAACCTGAAAGCTAGTTTTAAAACACGCGACATTCTTACTCAAGATTAAACTTTTATTTTCTGAAACATTAAAAATCCTATTAAACGTTAGGTGAGAAAATGATAAAGCCTTTCTTTCTCGTCTTCATGAGAAATTTCTTCGCAATTGAAGCTATGTCATCTGCAAGTTGTATCAGCTGAAGTCCTACTTTAACTAGCAATGAAATACGTTAGCAACGAAATCGAGTATGTCTGAAGAAGGGGCCTTAAACCCTTAGTGACGTTACACAATGACACCAGCGAATCACGTTTTAGTTAATGGTTATATCGATCGATAAGACACTGAGAAATATCGGGATTGAATATAATGTGGGTCACATTAAATAGAAAAGTTTCGTTTTTTAGATTTTAGAAAAACTAAATTACAATGCTCTAAAGAGCTTCTAATGAGAATAATAGGTTGATAAAATTAATAGGTTTATTTTAGAGAGGCTTAAATTAAAATATTTTTTTTAAATAGCTGACATTTAAAACTGTCGGTATTTGATGAAACTCAGTAATTACAGAATTTAAGGGAAACACAAAAAAACAATTCACCGTTTCACAAAAAAACAATTCACCGTATCACTAAAACTTTATTTATTCACGACGTTATAATAATCATAAAAAAGTGTTAGTTGTAAGATAAACGTCAATAATAATCCATAAACGTGTCTTATCTCACAAGTCGTATCTTTTGCATTATAAATACCTGCTTATAATGTCATGAATGCACAGATAACTGATTTTAATATCTTTTTACATATGTAATTAAAATAGTATACTTCACTTACACAGGTGTGTGATTCTATACATAAACTTACTATATCTTACACTTACATATGTGTGTGATTCTATAGATAAACTTACTATATCTTACACTTACATATGTGTGTGATTCTATAAATAAACTTACTATATCTTACACTTATATATGTGTGTGATTCTATAGATAAACTTACTATATCTTACACTTATATATGTGTGTGATTCTATAGATAAACTTACTATATCTTACACTTACATATGTGTGTGATTCTATAGATAAACTTACTATATCTTACACTCTTACACTTATGTGTGTGTGATTCTATAGATAAACTTACTATATCTTATATATATGTTACTATAGATAAACTTACTATATCTTACACTTATATATGTGTGTGATTCTATAGATAAACTTACTATATCTTACACTTATATATGTGTGTGATTCTATAGATAAACTTACTATATCTTACACTTATATATGTGTGTGATTCTATAGATAAACTTACTATATCTTACACTTATATATGTGTGTGATTCTATAGATAAACTTACTATATTTACACTTATATATGTGTGTGATTCTATAGATAAACTTACTATATCTTACACTTACATATGTGTGTGATTCTATAGATAAACTTACTATATCTTACACTTATATATGTGTGTGATTCTATAGATAAACTTACTATATCTTACACTTATATATGTGTGTGATTCTATAGATAAACTTACTATATCTTACACTTACATATGTGTGTGATTCTATAGATAAACTTACTATATCTTACACTTATATATGTGTGTGATTCTATAGATAAACTTACTATATCTTACACTTACATATGTGTGTGATTCTATAGATAAACTTACTATATCTTACACTTACATATGTGTGTGATTCTATAGATAAACTTACTATATCTTACACTTACATATGTGTGTGTGATTCTATAGATAAACTTACTATATCTTACACTTACATATGTGTGTGATTCTATAGATAAACTTACTATATCTTACACTTATATATGTGTGTGATTCTATAGATAAACTTACTATATCTTACACTTATATATGTGTGTGATTCTATAGATAAACTTACTATATCTTACACTTACATATGTGTGTGATTCTATAGATAAACTTACTATATCTTACACTTATATATGTGTGTGATTCTATAGATAAACTTACTATATCTTACACTTATATATGTGTGTGATTCTATAGATAAACTTACTATATCTTACACTTATATATGTGTGTGATTCTATAGATAAACTTACTATATCTTACACTTATATATGTGTGTGATTCTATAGATAAACTTACTATATCTTACACTTATATATGTGTGTGATTCTATAGATAAACTTACTATATCTTACACTTATATATGTGTGTGATTCTATAGATAAACTTACTATATCTTACACTTACATATGTGTGTGATTCTATAGATAAACTTACTATATCTTACACTTATATATGTGTGTGATTCTATAGATAAACTTACTATATCTTACACTTATATATGTGTGTGATTCTATAGATAAACTTACTATATCTTACACTTACATATGTGTGTGATTCTATAGATAAACTTACTATATCTTACACTTATATATGTGTGTGATTCTATAGATAAACTTACTATATCTTACACTTATATATGTGTGTGATTCTATAGATAAACTTACTATATCTTACACTTATATATGTGTGTGATTCTATAGATAAACTTACTATATCTTACACTTACATATGTGTGTGATTCTATAGATAAACTTACTATATCTTACACTTATATATGTGTGTGATTCTATAGATAAACTTACTATATCTTACACTTATATATGTGTGTGATTCTATAGATAAACTTACTATATCTTACACTTACATATGTGTGTGATTCTATAGATAAACTTACTATATCTTACACTTATATATGTGTGTGATTCTATAGATAAACTTACTATATCTTACACTTATATATGTGTGTGATTCTATAGATAAACTTACTATATCTTACACTTATATATGTGTGTGATTCTATAGATAAACTTACTATATCTTACACTATAGATAAACTTATGTGTGTGATTCTATAGATAAACTTACTATATCTTACACTTATATATGTGTGTGATTCTATAGATAAACTTACTATATCTATACACTTACATATGTGTGTGATTCTATAGATAAACTTACTATATCTTACACTTATATATGTGTGTGATTCTATAGATAAACTTACTATATCTTACACTTATATATGTGTGTGATTCTATAGATAAACTTACTATATCTTACACTTACATATGTGTGTGATTCTATAGATAAACTTACTATATCTTACACTTACATATGTGTGTGATTCTATAGATAAACTTACTATATCTTACACTTACATATGTGTGTGATTCTATAGATAAACTTACTATATCTTACACTTATATATGTGTGTGATTCTATAGATAAACTTACTATATCTTACACTTATATATGTGTGTGATTCTATAGATAAACTTACTATATCTTACACTTACATATGTGTGTGATTCTATAGATAAACTTACTATATCTTACACTTATATATGTGTGTGATTCTATAGATAAACTTACTATATCTTACACTTATATATGTGTGTGATTCTAT
Source organism: Tachypleus tridentatus (assembly GCF_004210375.1). Taxonomy (NCBI): domain Eukaryota; kingdom Metazoa; phylum Arthropoda; class Merostomata; order Xiphosura; family Limulidae; genus Tachypleus; species Tachypleus tridentatus. The sequence goes on along the minus strand of NC_134833.1, from coordinate 20,547,501 downwards.
AGATAAACTTACTATATCTTACACTTACATATGTGTGTGATTCTATAGATAAACTTACTATATCTTACACTTACATATGTGTGTGATTCTATAGATAAACTTACTATATCTTACACTTATATATGTGTGTGATTCTATAGATAAACTTACTATATCTTACACTTATATATGTGTGTGATTCTATTCTATAGATAAACTTACTATATCTTACACTTACATATGTGTGTGATTCTATAGATAAACTTACTATATCTTACACTTATATATGTGTGTGATTCTATAGATAAACTTACTATATCTTACACTTATATATGTGTGTGATTCTATAGATAAACTTACTATATCTTACACTTACATATGTGTGTGATTCTATAGATAAACTTACTATATCTTACACTTATATATGTGTGTGATTCTATAGATAAACTTACTATATCTTACACTTATATATGTGTGTGATTCTATAGATAAACTTACTATATCTTACACTTATATATGTGTGTGATTCTATAGATAAACTTACTATATCTTACACTTACATATGTGTGTGATTCTATAGATAAACTTACTATATCTTACACTTATATATGTGTGTGATTCTATAGATAAACTTACTATATCTTACACTTATATATGTGTGTGATTCTATAGATAAACTTACTATATCTTACACTTACATATGTGTGTGATTCTATAGATAAACTTACTATATCTTACACTTACATATGTGTGTGATTCTATAGATAAACTTACTATATCTTACACTTACATATGTGTGTGATTCTATAGATAAACTTACTATATCTTACACTTATATATGTGTGTGATTCTATAGATAAACTTACTATATCTTACACTTATATATGTGTGTGATTCTATTTATAAACTTACTATATCTTACACTTACATATGTGTGTGATTCTATAGATAAACTTACTATATCTTACACTTATATATGTGTGTGATTCTATAGATAAACTTACTATATCTTACACTTATATATGTGTGTGATTCTATAGATAAACTTACTATATCTTACACTTACATATGTGTGTGATTCTATAGATAAACTTACTATATCTTACACTTACATATGTGTGTGATTCTATAGATAAACTTACTATATCTTACACTTATATATGTGTGTGATTCTATAGATAAACTTACTATATCTTACACTTATATATGTGTGTGATTCTATAGATAAACTTACTATATCTTACACTTACATATGTGTGTGATTCTATAGATAAACTTACTATATCTTACACTTATATATGTGTGTGATTCTATAGATAAACTTACTATATCTTACACTTATATATGTGTGTGATTCTATAGATAAACTTACTATATCTTACACTTACATATGTGTGTGATTCTATAGATAAACTTACTATATCTTACACTTATATATGTGTGTGATTCTATAGATAAACTTACTATATCTTACACTTATATATGTGTGTGATTCTATAGATAAACTTACTATATCTTACACTTATATATGTGTGTGATTCTATAGATAAACTTACTATATCTTACACTTACATATGTGTGTGATTCTATAGATAAACTTACTATATCTTACACTTATATATGTGTGTGATTCTATAGATAAACTTACTATATCTTACACTTATATATGTGTGTGATTCTATAGATAAACTTACTATATCTTACACTTACATATGTGTGTGATTCTATAGATAAACATACTATATCTTACACTTATATATGTGTGTGATTCTATAGATAAACTTACTATATCTTACACTTATATATGTGTGTGATTCTATAGATAAACTTACTATATCTTACACTTACATATGTCTGTGATTCTATAGATAAACTTACTATATCTTACACTTACATATGTGTGTGATTCTATAGATAAACTTACTATATTTTACACTTATATATGTGTGTGATTCTATAGATAAACTTACTATATCTTACACTTATATATGTGTGTGATTCTATAGATAAACTTACTATATCTTACACTTACATATGTGTGTGATTCTATAGATAAACTTACTATATCTTACACTTACATATGTGTGTGATTCTATAGATAAACTTACTATATCTTGCACTTATATATGTGTGTGATTCTATAGATAAACTTACTATATCTTACACTTACATATGTGTGTGATTCTATAGATAAACTTACTATATCTTACACTTATATATGTGTGTGATTCTATAGATAAACTTACTATATCTTACACTTATATAGGTGTGTGATTCTATTTATAAACTTACTATATCTTACACTTACATATGTGTGTGATTCTATAGATAAACTTACTATATCTTACACTTATATATGTGTGTGATTCTATAGATAAACTTACTATATCTTACACTTATATATGTGTGTGATTCTATAGATAAACTTACTATATCTTACACTTACATATGTGTGTGATTCTATAGATAAACTTACTATATCTTACACTTACATATGTGTGTGATTCTATAGATAAACTTACTATATCTTACACTTACATATGTGTGTGATTCTATAGATAAACTTACTATATCTTACACTTATATATGTGTGTGATTCTATAAAGAAGCTTATTATATACTGCACTTAAATATGTATGTGATTAAATAGACAGACTTAATATGTAGTGCACTTACATATGTGTGTGATTCTATAGACAAACTTACTATATACTACACTTACATGTGTGAGAATTTTTTGGACAATCTAAGTATATATTCCACTTACATATATATGTGGTTCTATGCACAAAGTTTGTACATACTACACTTGCATATACGTGTGATTCTACAGACAAAAGTAGTATATATTATATTTTCATATATATGTGATTTTTATAGACAAACATAGTATATACTATACTTACATATATGTGTGATTCTATTGACAAACCTAGTATACACTACACTTACATATGTGTTCTATAGACAAACATAAAACATACTACACTTTCATACATGTTTCATTCTATACACAAACATGGTACATACTATACTTACATATATATGTGATTCTATAGAGAAACTTAATATACTCTACACTTACATATGTGTGTGTTTCTGTACACAAGATTACTATATATCGCACATTCATATGTATGTGATTTTACAGACAAACTTACTATATAGTACACATTCTTATGTGTTGGATTCTATAGACAATCTTAGTATATACTGCTCTTACATATGTGTGAGGTTGTATAGACAAACTTTGTATAAAATACACTTACATTTATGTGTGATTCTATAGACAAATTTAGTATACACTACACTTACATATATGTGTGATTCTATTGACAAACTAAATATATAGGAAACTTGTATATATATGTGTGATTGTAGCGACAAATTTAATATGCACTACACCTAAATACGTATGTTATTCTATAGAAAAACTGTCTGTATACTGCACATACATATATGTGTAATTCTATAGACAAACTTAGTATATACTGCATAAACATAGTGCGTTGTTCTATAGACGAATTTAGAATATACGACATTTACATACATGTGTCATTCTACAGCAAAACTTAGTACAAATTATACTTATATATATATGTGATTCTACAGACAGACTTGGTGTATAATACACTTACATATATGTGTGACTCTATAAAGAAGATTACTATATACTACATTACCTATGTGTGTCATTTTATAAACGGACTTAGTATATAGTACACTTATATAGGTGTGTGATTCTACAAACAAACGTTGTATATACTACACTTACATCTGTGTGTGCTTATATAGACAAACGTACTATATACTACACTTACATCTGTGTGTGCTTATATAGACAAACGTACTATATACTAAACTTACATATGTGGGTGTGGTTCTATAGACAAGCTTACTATATATTCTACTTACATATGTGTGTGTGGTTCTATATACAAGCTTACAATATATTCTACTTACATATGTGTGTGTGGTTCTATATACAAGCTTACTATATATTCTACTTACATGTGTGTGTGTGGTTCTATATACAAGCTTACTATATATTCTACTTACATGTGTGTGTGTGGTTCTATAGACAAGCTTACTATATATTCTACTTACATGTGTGTGTGTGGTTCTATAGACAAGCTTACTATATATTCTTTCACATGTGTGTGTGTGTGGTCTCTATATACAAGCTTACTATATATCTCTACTTACATGTGTGTGTGTGTTCTATAGACAAGCTTTCTACTATATATCTACTTACATGTGTGTGTGTGGTCTATATACAAGGTTACTATATATTCTACTTACATATGTGTGTGTGTGGTTCTATATACAAGCTTACTATATATCTCTACTTACATATGTGTGTGTGTTCTATATACAAGCTTACTATATATCTCCTTTACATATGTGTGTGGTTCTATATACAAGCTTTACTATATATCTCTACTTACATATGTGTGTGTGGTTCTATATACAAGCTTACTATATATATCTACTAACACATATGTGTGTGTGGTTCTATAGACAAGCTTACTATATATTCCTTCTTACATATGTGTGTGTGGTTCCATATACAAGCTTACTATATATTCTACTTACATATGTGTGTGTGGTTCTATAGACAAGCTTTCACTATATATTCTCACTTACACATATGTGTGTGGTTCTATATACAAGCTTTACTATATATCTCTACTTACATATGTGTGTGTGGTTCTATATACAAGCTTACTATATATCTCTACTTACATATGTGTGTGTGGTTCTATATACAAGCTTACTATATATCTCCACTTACATGTGTGTGTGTGGTTCTATAGACAAGCTTACTATATATATCTACTTACATGTGTGTGTGTGGTTCTATAGACAAGCTTCACTATATATCTCACTTACATGTGTGTGTGTGGTTCTATATACAAGCTTACTATATATCTCTACTTACATGTGTGTGTGTGGTTCTATAGACAAGCTTACTATATATATCTACTTACATATGTGTGTGTGGTTCTATATACAAGGTTACTATATATCTCTACTTTCACATGTGTGTGTGGTTTTATATACAAGCTTCACTATATATTCTCACTTACATATGTGTGTGTGGTTCTATAGACAAGCTTCACTATATATCCTACTTACATATGTGTGTGTGGTTCTATATACAAGCTTCACTATATATTCCACTTACATATGTGTGTGTGGTTCTATAGACAAGCTTCACTATATATTCTTCTTACATATGTGTGTGTGGTTCTATAGACAAGCTTACTATATATCCTACTTACATATGTGTGTGGTTCTATATACAAGCTTACTATATATCTCACTTCACATATGTGTGTGTGGTTCTATATACAAGCTTACTATATATCTCTACTTACATATGTGTGTGTGGTTCCATAGACAAGCTTACTATATATATCCTTCTTACATATGTGTGTGTGTGGTTCTATATACAAGCTTCACTATATATCTCTACTTACATATGTGTGTGTGGTTCTATAGACAAGCTTACTATATATTCTACTTACATATGTGTGTGTGGTTCTATATACAAGCTTACTACATATCTCTACTTACATGTGTGTGTGGTTCCATAGACAAGCTTACTATATATATTCTACTTACATATGTGTGTGTGGTTCCATAGACAAGCTTACTATATATTCTACTTACATATGTGTGTGTGGTTCCATATACAAGCTTCTACTATATATCTCTACTTACATATGTGTGTGTGGTTCTATAGACAAGCTTACTATATATTCTACTTACATATGTGTGTGTGGTTCTATATACAAGCTTACTATATATTCTACTTACATATGTGTGTGTGGTTCTATATACAAGCTTACTATATATTCTACTTACATATGTGTGTGTGGTTCTATATACAAGCTTACTATATATTCTACTTACATATGTGTGTGTGGTTCTATATACAAGCTTACTATATATTCTACTTACATATGTGTGTGTGGTTCTATAGACAAGCTTACTATATATTCTACTTACATATGTGTGTGTGGTTCTATATACAAGCTTACTATATATTCTTCTTACATATGTGTGTGTGGTTCTATATACAAGCTTACTATATATTCTTCTTACATATGTGTGTGTGGTTCTATATACAAGCTTACTATATACCAAAACCAAAACCAAACTTATCGATTCTTCAACATTAGTTATTACGTTACTATGATCTTTGTGGATTCTGGAACAACAGTTACTACGTTACTGTGATTTCATGTAGAATCCAGGGCATTCTGTAACCTAGACTCTGAAAAGGTGTTTACATTGATAGACGAAGTACGTATAACAGTTGTAACGATACTGTGTCTATAGAGTATATGTATGTGTTTTCTTATAACAAAGTCACATCGGGCTATCTGCTGTGTCTACTGAAAAAATCTAACCCCTGGTTTTAGTGTTGTAAATTTGTAGGCTTACCGCTCTACCAGAGGGGAACTCGTATATTTGTTTGTTTTGAATTTCGCGCAAAGCTACACGAGGGCTATCTGCGCTAGCCGTCCCTATTTTTGCAGTGTAAGACTAGAAGGAAGGCAACTAGTTATCACCACCCACCGCCAACTCTTGGGTTACTCTTTTACCAACGAATAATGGGATTGAACGTCACATTATAATGCTTAGACGGCTGAAACAACGAGCACGTTTGGTGTGACGGGGATTCGAACCCGCGACCCTCAGATTATGGGTCAAGCTCCTTAACCCCCTGGCCATCTCGGACCAAATATTTTTGCTTTAAGTCTCTTTGGACAAAGAGCAAAGATAATTATCGCTACAAAATGACATACTTGGGATATAATTTTGGTTTTTTTATTTATGAATTCCTATAAGATAAATCAACACAATAGACATCAAAACAGTTTTAATGTCTCTGGACAAGAACATTCTGGTAAAGTTTAACATTCGTTGTTAACCAATAGCCAGTATTAGTGGTTTGAAAACGTGAAGTATACAGAAAAAGAAAGCTCTTAAATTCTAATCAATCATCAAACAAGATAAATTTGAATCGAAGAACATCATAGCATATCATTAGCTTCCTCACCTAACCCTAACTCCCTTTATTTGCTCTAGAAACTAATAGCTGCATTGCTTCACGTTTTATCACAAATCTAGTCACGTAAAGTAAACACAAACGCAGAAATCAGGTGTAACCTTTTGATGAATAGCAATCCCTAGATGCAACAACGATAACGTTCTTCTAGGTGTAATTTATTAACCAGAAGTAAGTATTTTGTAATGATGATAAAACGTTAAGAGATGTCATGGGATTAATTTCTGTGGGGGGCATGCAGCTGAATTCCTTATATAAAAACTCGAATTCCACATAATTTAACGTAAGCAGTTTCAATAGAATTCCAAAGTTTTTAGTGTTTCCTAATTTAAAGATTCTATTCTATTTACCACGTGTTTTTTTTTATTTTGTTTATTCTATTAATATATAACATCGTCACTAAGAAGGATCATGTGAAGAAAAATGCTTTATTAATTTTCTGGGATAAGAATAATTGTGTGAAGATGTTTTAAAATGCTAGAAATAAACGAGTTTTTAACTCTAAATTTATTTTCAACCATTCACTAAAACACTAACTGTAAGTGACAATAGAAAGATGACATAAACTAATAAAGTTTGGTACTGTCAGCTGCGGTTTGTGTGTTAACGAAACGCTTCTGAGGAAGCTGTAAAGCGAAACGTTGAGTGCCAAATTAAAACAAAAACAAATTTAACGTTAAAAGTTCGTTTATTTATAGTTTCGTCTCCCAGTGGTTCAGCGGTACGTGTGCGGACTTACAACGCTAAAAACCGGGTTTCGATACCCGTAGTGAGCAGAGCGCAGGTAGCCCATTGTGCAGCTTTGTGCTTAACTCAAAACAACAACTTCTAGTTTCAGAATGTCTTTGATAAACTACTATTCACCACAAAAGTTAAGAAATGGATTATTTCGGATGTCCATTTGACATCCTTTAATACCAACAAAAATGAAATTGTAATACCAAAATTAAAAATATCTCAGTTATCGTTTTATCCTGTTTGTTAAACAGCCCAATGTAACAGTTACATTTAAGTTTTTGGGAAACAGTAAAATAATTCAAAATATCACAAATTAACATTCACAAACGGCAATTCGAACACTTTAGTAGTAGACACGAGAAAACAAGTAAACAGACTGTATCAGAAAAGAGCTAAATTACATGTATCAATAATAATAATATATTAATAATGAAACTCAGCACTCGTATTATATCTTGAAACTAAACCTCGAAAACCTTTTTTTTACTATTTTTACAAATTACAACTTAGCAAATATATTCCAACTACCACAGTTTATCAAGAAGCCATTATTATCTCTCACGTGAATGACAAGGGCTAGCTTTAATCTTTTTATTTAATAATTTTAGTTTTCAATTCTCTTTCAGGACTATCACAACCAACATTTTATTATGGCATTACATATTAATCCTCAACAGAATCTTTTAAAGTCCTCCCGCTAGTACAGCGGTATGTCTCCGGATTTATAACGCTAACATCAGGGGTTCGATTCCCCTCGGTGGGCTACGCAGATAGCCCTTTGTGGCGTGGCTATAAAAAAAAAAAAACACTATTAAAGCCAACGCTTTTTTCATGATACTACAATTTACACATATTCTATTTAAACCAATGTTACTCCAAAATATTAGTCTTAAAGTGATTAAAATTCGAACTATTTATTTTGTATCCTAAACTTATATCCTTACATAGACAACTTTCCTTTTTTACTTCATGTTAATCTCTCTAATAATTCTTACACACTCAAAGAACTTATCGTCAGTTATATTAACCCTCTTTTAAAGATCTCACTCAAATTAGATTTTCTACTTGTAGTTAACATCAACTCTTTGATATTTCAATCAACCCATCACTTCTCCAATTATATTCCATACTAAGTTCTTTTCAATACTTTAATCCAACAACATTTTAAAATGAATTATTCTAAGGGATTTAAAACAACAAACTCTTCATATCATATCCCTTATTATCCCTCTTTAATGATTCGAATTTAATCGGAGTGATTTTCATTATATTTAATTCTGGCCAGTTTCAAACATTACAGTTTAATAAACTATTTTATTAATGTATTATTGGCCCGGCATGGTCAGGTGGTTAAGGCGCTCGACTCGCAATCTGAGAATCGCGGGTTCGAATACCCCTCACACCGAACACGCTCGCCCTTTCAGCTGTGGGGGGCGTTATAACGTTACGGTCAATCCCACTATTCGTCGGCAAAAAGAGTAGCCCAAGAGTTGGGGGTGGGTGGTGATGACTAGCTGCCTTTCATCTAGTCTTACACTGCTACATTAGGGACGGCTAGCAAAGATAGTCCTCGTGTCGTTGTGCGCGAATTTCACAAAAATATAAACTGTTGTTTTTTTAACCATTTTTAAAGATTTCAAACCGGCCTGCTCTTCTTCGAATGATTTTAATTCAACCAAACTATCCTATTATACGTCTTATCAAACCTTTATCTAGATTACAATACAATCAGCTTTACCCACCATAGCGGCCCGGTTAGAGCACTCTACTCGTAATTCGAGGGACGCGGGTTCGAATCTCCGTCACACCAAACATTTTCACCTTTTCAGCTAACAGTTAATCATACTATTCGTTGGTGAAAGAGTAGCCCAAGAGTTGGCGGTGAGTGGTGATGACTTACACTGCAAAATTAGGGACGACTAGCGCAGATATCCCTCGTGTAGCTTTTCGCGAAATTCAAACCAAAACCTCCATTATTTTAGGCTGTTCCTTTTACACTTTACACGAGTAATATTTCAAATAATACATCTCTCTCTCCCTCGAGGCTGTGTATTCCACAGAAACCTTTATTACGGATTTCAGTTTAACCACATCTTTTCCCACTTATAATTTGGTTGACAACGAATAAAACCTCACTTTATATAAAATAGATAAAGAAACCTATAGTGGATAAAGTATGAAAAATAATTAAGAGAATCCTTTGTTAAATTACCAGTTGCTCTTGAATGCTTTAGAGTTGAGAGGGCGTACGTAATTAGACACGTGCGCTAAAAAATGAGTGCATTTCTAGAGAAAATTGTCTCTGTTCAAACTATAAATTATTAGAAACCATTTTGAAGGTGAAAATGAACTATCTAGGCGTAGTTTGTGTAAGAAGACTGCACGAAATAGGTTATGTTTTACAGTGCACTGAAAAAAAAAAATCTTAAGAACCGATTTTGCAAGCCACCCCATATTTTGACAGCATGGGACATCTCGGTTAACCGTTGGCCTCGTAATTTGTAGGTGTTTCACGTGGCGTCAAGCAGGCTAACATTAAATATTTAAGAAAAACAATTCCAGTCTTCAGTATGTTTTTTATTACAATAAGGTATGGCAAGTAATAAGTTATGATTTTAAAATGGCTGTTTTGTTTGCTATTAAGCACGACTCTACACTCTGCATCATTTGTGTTCTGCTCCCGCTAGGTATCAGATTTTTAGTATTATAAACCCCAAGAATTGTTTGTTTTTGAACCTCGCACAAAGCTACTCGAGGGCTATCTGTGCTAGCCGTCCCTAATTTAGCAGTGTAAGACTAGAGGGAAGGCAGCTAGTCATCACCACCCACCGCCAACTCTTGGGCTACTCTTTTACCAACGAATAGTGGGATTGACCGTCACATTATAACGCCCCCACGGCTCGGAGGGCGAGCATGTTTGGCGCGACTCAGGCGCGAACCCGCGACCCTCAGATTACGAAGCGCACGCCTTAACGCGCTAGGCCATGCCGGGCCCCATAAACCCCAAGACTTACGGTTGAGTCACCGAAGTGGACTAAAGATGACACGCACTATTTTTTCGTAATTGTTTGTTTTGGATATTTGCACAAAGCTACCTAATTTTGAGCTAATAAAGAGAAGGAAAAGTATCTGATGAACAGAAAACACCGTTAGCTCTTGAGCTACTATAATGTATAACACATAAAGGCTCCAAAGCTAAAAGCGCGATATGTTTGTGGCAAAAAATAAAGACAAACAAACGAACAGATAGATGTTCTGGATGCTACACCAACTTCTGCGACACTCTCAATAAAACTGTAATTTAGTGTATGGGTGAGTTATGTACAAGATTGAAAACTAGTTTTGTGGTTTTAAACGTTTGAGGAATAAGGCAAGCATATTATGGCAAATAAAGAAAATCGAATATTGGACGTAACTACTTTGTTATTAACCCTCGTATGTTGCGTGTTAAATGAATATATAAATATGGTTTATTATGTTTCGATATTTCAGAGACCCTAACGTAATATAAGATAATTAAATACTACGTAAGACATTGGTTCAAGTTAGGGTAAATAAACTTACTTTTTCCACACAGAAAAAGTTAATTGAACGATTTTTTTTACTCATGAACGCATATTTCTTACACCTGTCATCAATTTTTTTAAAAAATTGGCATCTCGTATCTTTAAGCAAACCAAACTTGTCTGCTGGTGTCCTTGGAAGATTTGAGTGAGATAGACAGCTATAAATCTTCACGCTTCACACAAACCTTGACAGACGTTGAAATATCCAGAGTCAAACCTTAAACTAACAAAGCTGTCATCTTTTTTGATACGTTTACAAGTAACTTATGAAGCTGTGAAAATGGTATAACCTGAAAATGGACAGCTAAAGCAATCTAATTTATCAATCGGAATAAACAAAATCAGTTTTCTCATTTGGAAGATAATATTTCTATTAAAGTATAGTTTATATAGCTTGTTGTGGCAGCTCGTACAAAATTATTGCTATAAGAAACTATCAATAACGCCCCTAATTTATAATATATCCCAAGTTAGTTCGTTTTTGAATTTCGCGCAAAGCTACATGGGGGATATCTGCGCTAGCAGTCTAAGTCTAGAGGGAAGGCAGCTAGTCATAACCACCCATCGCCAACTTTTAAACTACTTTTTTTATCAACAAATAGCGAGATTGAACGCAACATTATAACTCCCCTCGGCAACCCTCAGATTCCGAGTGAAGCGCCCTAACCACTTGGCCATGTTGGGCCACGTCTAAAGTCAACGTTCAACTACAAGTAGATCAACTTAAATTTGATGATTTATTACACTTCAATATTTCTACTTTTGTGGTATTATTACTATGATTAAACTTTCAGGTGCCTGAATTTGCTCTAGTTAAATTAGTCTAAGAGTATTTCGTTTTGGTTTCCTGAAGGTTTCAGTGAACACTAATCGTTGTTGGTTTTTTTAACCACATACATTGGTACTTAGTTATCATTGGCTCGTGGTAGATACTTAAATGACTCTGAGCATCATGGCTTTCAAAATTTAGAGAATTTTTTTTTTTAATTTTGAAATACTTCGTAAGTGTCAATAAGGTCATTACTGTATTTTTATCACATGATTAACCCTCATTGTGCTTTCTAATGCTTTACAGGAAATGTGCCCCATTTCTCCTACACTCTAAACTCACAATTCTCTCGACCCTCAGATGATTCTCCTTTGTTGTGGTAATGTTTGACGGTGGTCTTCACAGAGAAATAAAGTATCTCTTGATTTCTACCCAATCAAATTTCTGTAATGAAACGAAAGGACCAACGATATTGGTGAATTACAACGAATGTAACAGCTCCAGGTGAATTACAACGAAAAGTTCTTTAAAATATCGTGCAGCATATTTATATGTCAATTGAATTCCTAATTAAACTTTGACCTATTTTGTGTACACTTATGTGGCTCAATTGGACTATATATACCAATACTTTGGTAACAATGCACCACACTGTTTTAAAGGTTTGGTTTGTTTTGAACTTCGCGCAAAGCTACACGAGGGCTATCTGTGCCAGCCGTCCCTAATTTACCAGTGTAAGACTAGAGATTAGGCAGCTAGTCATCACCACCCACCGACAACTCTTTGGCTACTCTTTTACCAACGAATAATTGGATTGACCGTCACATTATAACGACCCCATGGCTGAAAGAGCGAGCATGTTTAGTGTGACGGGGGATTCGAACCCGCGACTTTCAGATTACAAGTCAAGCGCCTGAACCACCTCGCCATCCGGGCCTGTATTAAAGGACTGCAAGACGTGAAAAACTTATTACAATAGATATCACAGAATGTTAAAACACGCGTTGGTAACAAAAATGTCTTATATTAGCTATATTTTGGAACTATGTAATTTGTGAGGCGTAACTGCTAAAATTACAAGAATACAGAATGCTTAGAATTTCCAAGCATGTATACTGGTAGTTAGAACTCATACAAAGAATAGATTGTGATGCACGTGAAGAAAGTGAGAAACAGCAAACTCTGAAAGTAGAAAAAAATTCCTTCTTTACAGTGAGCGAAACCAGATTAAAAGTTTGTGCTAATGAACGAATCTTGTACTCAAGGCCAGAAGGTAGGTGGCGCTCGACACTGCTGGTTGTGATTCATCCCTTGTCTACTTTGGAATTCATTACTTTATATCTTACACGTGACTGCTCTTAGTTCATGCATCGACATTCAGCGATGGTTGTTTCCATATGTTTAATTTATAACCACAGGTTTTCTGTGATTATTGATGAAGCACGTGTGTCAAGAACGGCCATATTGGAGGTCTTGGTTTTTTCTCACTGCCTTGAGTCGATCATGAATATTCAAATAATCACCAGTAGATGGGAATAACTTCGCCCACTCATCGCACGAGAGCCACCTGACGGTTTCAAGGACAAAACATGCAGCCTGCAGGATTTTTGGTATTGAGATAACTACTTTTTTTCAGTCATCCATTAAATAAATAATTACACATTCTCACTTTGTTTGTAGATTTGTTTTAATTTCTCAACAAATAATCTCCACTATGCTGCCCCTCACTGGCACAGTGGTATGTCTGAGTTTCGATACCATTGGTGAGTACAACACAGAATTTTGTGTAATTTTGTGCTTAGTTCCAAACAAATAAACGATGTTTTGTTACGTGTTTTCTGGAACTCGTGTTGTTTTTCCTTAAGCCTAAAACTGTATAATTCGCTCTGTATCCACTATGAGGAGTCGATTGGTTCGTTTTGTTTTAAATTTCGCGCAAAGCTACACGAGCGTTACCTGCGCTAGCCGTCCCTAATTTGGCAGTGTAAGACTAGAGGGAAGGCAGCTAGTCATCACTACCCACCGTCAACTCTTGTGCTACTCTTTTGCCAAGGAATAGTGGAATTAACCGTCACATTATAACGCCCCACGGCTGAAAGGACGAGCATGTTGGTGTGACGGGGATTCGAATCCATGACCCTTGAATTGTGAGTCGAGCGCCTTAACCACCTGGCCATGCCGGGCCATGACGAATCGAACCCTGGATTATAACATGATAGAGTGTTAAACTTTCCGCAAGTCTTTAATGAGAAACATTTGAGAAGATTGAAGTTCCGTATAACTTTCTTTGCAACCAATAGAGTTAACTAATGTACACTAAAAGTTTCAGAGTAAAAAAAAAAAACATTCTTAATAAATGTAATTTCAATGGTTAGTAAAAAAAAAAAACATTCTTAATAAATGTAATTTCAATGGTTATTTTAATTCCTATATCAAATATAGTCAAAACAATTATTGGTTAAATGTTTTTTAAAGTATTCATGGCTTTTTGTGTAAGATATAACATCATTGGAACGAAGCTTAAGAATCATTTTTTATGAGCATGGAACTGTCTCTGATGTTCGATTCCATCATACTTATTTCCCATTTAAACAAATGCATAGAGGTTTGTATTATTTAACTGGATAATACAGGTCCACGACTTTAAAATTCGTAAAAGTTGTCTTGGTTTTAATAACGGATTCTCCATAATTCAGCTACTCAGACTTGGAAAATAATGCTTTTTTTTTTTTTCTATCACTTTAGGACTTTCTTACAAATCCGACAGGAACCCCTTTATTTACATCAAATTATTATTTCTTTTACATAACGAATACTTTTCGTTGTTACAGTCGGATGCTAGAACGATCGATAAGACTCTGACGTCACTATTCGTCTAGAGAAATCTATAACCAGTGGTTGTCAATGTTTTAGACCTAACAAAATGTGACCCGATTTCAATGAAGATGAAAAATTACGTACAACGTGTTGTGAAAAATCTGAACATGATGAATTAAAATGGATATTATATTCAGATTCAGAGAGTCCCCCGATACTACAGCGATGTGTCTTTGGATTTAAACGCTAAAATTAGGGGTTAGATTCCCCTCGGTGGACTCAACAGATGACTCAAAGTCACTGAGGAGTTGATGCCTTTTCAGAGGATTATTTAAAGAGGGTAAAAACTAATGGTTATGGATCTGAAACTGTTGTCATGTAATAAATAATAATATAAATTGAATTTAACAGCAAACCGCTCTTATCGGACTTTGTAAAATGTCTCTAAAACCTGGTCGATGGTTGTAAATGTAACCATTCTTGCCAGGGAAAAAAATATTCGTAACAGAGGTTTTTAACTTATGCAGGTTAAAACACACAATATTCCGAAGAAGGTGGTATTGATCCTTCTCGAAGAAAGTGAAAAACCTGCACATTAGAAGTTTAGGACAGCATGGCTTCCGAAAACACACCTCCAAATCATCCTGAACCAATCAAAAGCAGTACCCTCGTCCCTAAAGTGAGGACTACGATTTCAAAAGAGAACTATGAATTATTGTAGCTGGTCATGTGTCCTGGTACAGTTAACGACATATAAAACAAAATAGAATAAAACCTCAGAAGTATCCCGACGAAACCTAAAAGTCAACGGTGGTTTGATGAAAAACAAGATGGCCGAAGGAACTGGAATTTCAGCAAATATAACGGAATTTCGTGTTTTGGCTGCTGAAGCGTAAATTTTGAAGAAGCATACATGTTCATAGAAACCTGTATGACTATACTAAAAGAAAATTAACATGGAAGTCCCTCGAAGAAGCCCGATCTTATGACGTCATCACTTCAGGGTCATTAGAGGCACGAGAAGCAGGTAGAGGGTGACCATCAGTACTAGTATGCAACAGGTAACCATGATTTTTTAAAACGTGCAAATTACCTATTGTGTCCGAGTCTTGTTTAGGTTTTAGCATTTCAAAATGCAATTTTATACATAGAAACGAACATGGGCAATAAATCTCGTCTGCAGACTCACAACTAGTTTTCGACACTCGTGGTGAACAAAGCACAGATAGTGCATTGTGGTGCTTTGTGCTAAACTACAAACATACAAACAATATATATTTTGCTTCTTATTACCTGCCTTATTGGTTTGTTTTGAATTTCGTGCAAAGGTCCTCGAGGGTTATCTCTGTTAGCCGTCCATGATTTAGCAGGGTAACACCAGAGTGAAGGCAGCTAGTCATCACCAACGAATAGTGGGATTAACCGTCACATTACAACGCCCCCCACGGCTGTAGAGTGAGCATGTTTGGTGTGACAGGGATTCGAACCCGCGGCCCTCGGATTACGAGTCGAGTGTCTTAACCACCTGGCCACGCTGGGCTTCCTACCCTATTTTGTGACACATTATTTATTATGATAGTTGGTTTTGGTAATCCATATACTAAACGTTTAAAACATTTAACGTTAAACTTGTAAAATCGAGATATGTTGTGGATCCAAAGGTTCGTGGTTTGCGACCCTTGCTGTAAAATCACTCTTCGCACTTTCGAGCCATGTATGAGTTGTAAGAATGATAGTCAAATCCATCTGTCAGATCATAGTTACTCAAGAGAGAGCGCTGTTGACTTACTGTAACTTATTAGAATTACTTACTACCTTCTGCAAGAAATTTCTATAATCTTACATTTTATTTTTTTCACTATCAGTGGAGTTCTCAAACAGTCTTAACAAATTATTCGACAGCGTTAACATTAAACACGTTCTTGCAACATGGAGAGATGTGGGAAAATTAGGTTTATGGTAAAAAGAGCGTTATCAGTGAAACAATCAATATCTGTCCTCCTTTCTCATGGAATACTTTATTTCAATCTATTCGATCATCTAGATAAACAGAAATTAACGCTACCGAAAAAAAGTCATCCTTAAGTTTCACTCCTACACATGATAGTTCATCAGGATTTCAATCAGCTGTAACGGGGAAGTGTTACTTGAGAAAACCTGATTAAAGAACTTAATGGTCGGGCCTTCAGCATTAGTGTTTATAGGCCGACGTTGACCAGGCGGAAGACGCAGTTTCCATGTTTGTGTTTTCCTTATGTATTGATTGTTTCATGAGAAACATGTGTTACACGGAGCGTTCTCCTAATGTTCGCTGTCCCTTGTTTCCTAAGAGATAGTTAGTTTAGCTTAAAAGTAGGTGATCAAGTCATTCGATCAAACCTCAGCTGGGTGTAAAATAATCAACTCAGAAGGTGCTTTAATGTACAAACCTGTTAATCGTAGATGGCAGCCACAAGTATTGGATAGTTGCGAAGGTGGTAAGCTGGTTCTGGAGAAATACCAGAAGAACGAGTTGGCACAAACATTTATTAAAAAAGGAGATAATTCAAAACTTTTCTTTAGTTTTTCTCTAAAGACGTGAAATGTTCTGGTAGTTTAGGGCTAAGTTTATCAAAATTGATCTCTCCATAACTTGTATAAAGGCAGGAGCCTATTATGATTATCTTAAGTTTTTATTTTCCATTTAAAACTGTTGAAAACTTTTAAAATACGTTTTAGAACAGTAGGTAATTAAATCATAAGCAATAGTAGTGTAGAGGTTAAACAACGTATTATATAATATATAGAGCCTCAAAAGAAATGTTACAATATATTCATTTTCACATTATTTCACTTTAGTTGAGCTGAGTTGTACCTCGGTAACTGAAAGATTCGATGGCTCCTACTTCGAAAGAGGTCCTTTTTATATTATTAGTAAAGTAACATGAAATGTTTGGTTTGTTTTACGTTTACCGAATAAGAAATGTTTGTTTGTTTGTGAATTTCGCACAAAGCTACTCGAGGGCTATCTGTGCTAGCCGTCCCTAATTTAGCAATGTAAGACTAGAGGGGAGGCAGCTAGTCATCACCACCACCGCCAACCTCCTGGACTACTCTTTTACCAACGAATAGTGGGATTGATCGTAACATTATAACGCCCCCACGGCTGAAAGAGCGAGCATCACCACCCACCGCCAACTCTTGGGCTACTCTTTTACCAACGAATAGTGGGATTGATCATAACATTATAACGCCCCCACGGCTGAAAGGGCGAGCATGTTTGGCGCGACGGGATGACATATGGTAATATACAGGTATATTGTTTGTAGCAACTCCTGTTATTTTTACTTTTACTTCAAATTACACTGAGTTGATTAAAATAGAACTAGGTCCTACATTTCCTAGCGTTCAGAGATACTGTAATGACCAGAAATGACGTATTTCCACTTGTTTTCTTTTGGTTCCAAGCACGTTAGCACAAAAAAACTTAGTAGTGCTTATTCCTAGTCATCGAATGTACACAATGAGTTGGATAGTGATTACTTCGTTTCTTGCTTTTGAAACACTTGGTGAGAAACTGTATTTTACATTCTCTGATGACATTGAAGTGGAAGGCAGGGAGCCTTCCGAGTTTTGCATTTTTCAGTTTCCAGTAATACTAAGGAGAAATTAAAGAGGTGAGGTCTTACTCTCTTTAACGTTAGTTTCTACTAATACAAGAACTGGTCAAGTAAGACGTGTTTCTAAATTATCTAGGCTTTAGTGTAAAAGAAAAATAATAATTTCTACATTCGTTGGTATCCTATAAATATATCAGGATGAGTAAGAAAGGAAACATGTTCTTTATTACATAGTATTTCATTGTTTGTAGTTTAGTAGAAAACTAGACAAATGGCTATCGGTGCTCTGTCCACTACAGACATTGAAACTTGGTTTCCACCATTGTAAGTTCGTAGACATACCGATGTGCTACTGAGAGACCTAGTCTTTTATTCTATCAGGTGAGTAAAAAAGAAATGGATTTCCTCTTCGTTCTCTTGTTTTTATAGGACTTAAGATAAATAAGTTTCAGTTTTGTTTGCTTGTATGTTTTAGCGAAAAAAAAACCATTTAATTGGATATGTGCGCTTTGTTCCCCTCGGAGAATCAAATCTTGGATTTTAGCGTGATAGATCCGTCAATGTACCTATGAGCCACCAGAGGGTGAAAAAAATCTGAAGAATTATTCTATTTCTTCCCTCTCTCGTGGTTGACATTGGATTGGTTTGGTTTGTTTTGAATTTCGCGTAAAGCTACTCGAGGGTTATCTGCGCTAGCCGTCTCTAGTTGACAGTGTAAGACTATAGATTAGGCGGCTAGTCATCACCACCCAACGCCAACTTTTGGGCTACTCTTTTACAAACGAATAGTGGGATTGACCGTAACAAAACAATGTCCCCACGGCTGAAAGGGCGAGCATGTTTGGTGTGGTTGACATTGGAACCAATAAAGTCATGTAGACGTTTCTCCACCTAGTGGAGGATCATTAAAACTTCTTTCGTATAAACGCTGAAGAGATAATATATGTTAAATTGTATTTTGTTTCATTCGAGTCATTTTAATAAACCCGGCATGGCCAGGTTGGTTAAGGCGTGCGACTCGTAATCTGAGGGTCGCAGGTTTGAATCCCCACCATACCAAATATGCTCTCCATTTCAGCCATGAGGGCATTATGATGTAATGGTCAATCCCACTATTCGTTTGTGAAAGAGTAGCCCAAGAGTTGGCGGTGGGTGGTGATGACTAGCTGCCTTTCCTCTAGTCTTACACTGCTAAATTAGGGACGGCTAACAAAGATAGCCCTCGAGTAGCTTCCCGCGAATTTCAAAAACAAAAACATTTTCATAATTCATTGTTTCCTCTTTGTAACCACTAGTTGTAACCATTCTTTGTAACCACTAGTTTTGTCTGTTTTCTCTGCTCCAATTATTCAACGTTTTCGTCAGATTAATGCACATCACACGCGTATTCACAAAACTGGTTTAGTATTAATAATGTAACTTGTCTTTCTGTATGATTTTGACAGTAATCATCATTAGTAATCACTGGCTAATTTGGGATTTTGAAACAAGAGGCATTTCCTTTATAATCTATTATGTAACAGTAGCGTGTATCACGACGTGGTTCTACAAATGTTAAATGGGGCCGTCTTGTGCCTCCCAATTAGAAGTCCGGGAACTTTAATGGCTTGAATTCTCATGAGGCGGAACGCCGTTCCGAGCAGCTCTACTCTAATTTAACACCTGGTGGTGCAATTATGCGTTAGTTATCTTATTTTGCTTTTCAGTCGTTCAAAATCGCCGTGGAAGCTGCTATATAGGGACTTTATTATCTTCTTTATGGAAAATGTTAATATGCCCACATTCTCAAGTTTAAAGCGTGGTAAGCTCTAGGGATACGGTATTTTCCGTCAAAGTCCTCTCTAAAATGGACCCATCTTGACCATTTTACTCGTGACACATACAACTGCAATTTCTTCAACAAACCCATGGAAAGTTTAAGTAACGTTAACACAATTATACAAGAGTATTTATTAAGTTTTTAGGCATCCCATTTGTCGTCCTTTTAAATAAATGCGAAATGTTAATACCATTACAACATTACTTAACTAAATGAAATATTCGTTCTACTGTTAACAGTATCTTTAGATCTTACTTCAACGTCAAATAATATGATTTTATGCTACGTTTTATTATGCATCAATGTTTCTTTTATCTCCTAACTTAATAAAACATAAAATTCTCCTCTGAATTTTCTCCTTAATCACAAAAATCCAACCTTTCGAAAGATCTCCTTTCTTGTTCCGCAATTAAAATTATGTCTAATTTCTATATAAAACGACTATATATATTATAAGAAAATTAATTAAATAATCAACAATAAATATTAACTGTTGTTAAGAAACTGGTCTCCTGGTAAATTCTGTGAGTTAAAGCATTCTTTATTTCTGAGATGTTCGCAATCGAACTAAATATCGAATTTATGTTTTGTATTAGGAATACTAATTTTGTCAAGGATAATCATTTAACACCTTCTTTCAGTTCAGTATCGAGTAACAAGGCATCAATTTAGGTTCTACAGGTCTTTCTTAAGTTCACAACAGTCAATTTAGGTTCTACAGGTCTTTCTTAAGTTCACAACAGTCAGTTTGGGTTCTACAGGTCTTTTCATCAGTTCACAACAATCAGTTTAGGTTCTACAGGTCTTTCTTAAGTTCACAACAGTCAGTTTGGGTTCTACAGGTCTTTTCATCAATTCACAACAATCAATTTAGGTTCTACAGGTCTTTTCGTTAATTCACAACAATCAGTTTAGGTTCTACAGGTCTTTCGATCTAAACTTAACGAGCAAGAATAAAAATACGAATAACTAGTGTTCTTTTAGAGTGTCTTCCTTCAAAACTGAATCGTTACTAAAGTAATATTAACTCGTATTTTATTACTTCAAAGTAATATTACTTTTATTGGACGTAATGTTTCTCATTGAGTAAGAAAGTTTGTTAATGTCCCTCTTTTCTCGATCTGTTAAAGTTCGAGACGAATGTCCTTCATATATATTTAACATGTTAAAGAACTTACTAAAATCATTGAACGATAAATTACATATTAAAATATTTATATAACCTTAAGTAGTATTATAAGTTTGTATACATATATATATACAAAAAAAAACTTGATCAGAGTGGAACTGAGAGAAGAAAAAATGTTATTATACTCTGAAAAGAAATCTATTATGAAAAAAAGACCTTCAACTTAACGGACTTTCACATTATTCATACTAAAATTTCGTTTTGTTGTGTTTCTACATTCGCCTAGCATGCTAATCATGAATACATGCTACCAACAAAAGTGTTTACGAACTGTAGATAACACGCTTTGGTTTTCCAAGTTTTACCTAATTACAGAGTGCGAGCGCCTATCTTCGTCTAAGTTCCATCCGCTTCCACTGATATAACTAAGGTTTTGCGGCTTTTTCTTACGCAAGCCTGTCACATTTATTAGAATTTAGAGTTTGAACTAGCCCCAAGTACATGTAATCGCCGGCAGGTGGATAGTTTTTTTTGGTGTGAAAGTTACGAGGACAACAGAGTTTGCAGTAAAAAGACTCAGAATATTGTCTTACCCTTCTAACTATTTATCACATGTTTTCTTGTTAATGAAGTGGTTAATGTAAATAATCATATGTCTGTTATGTAATCTACCCTGTTCCTCTAACTTTGACTTTTACGTTTTCTGTACTTGTTTCCTCGAGACGTCTCGCTACATTGGTTCTGCACTGAAACTGTTGTATGTGGTTAACGTTACAACAGGTTTCCTTATGGTAAGCGTTCCAATGTGCTCGTGTAACCATGAGAATAGACTTATTATGTTCGTATAATGAGTTAGTTGTTGGACAAAATACAGTTATTACGTTACTGTAGTTAACACTAATATCTAGTATGAAAACCTTAACAACTGTTTATCTCTTTCGAAATAAAAATGGTTTTAGGAGACAGAAAACATCGAAACTTGCTTTAACTATGAAATCTTCATTACAACTGTAAGTCCACTACATTTACAGTGACTGGTCTAATCGACTACCCTGGAAACCAGAGCTCACCGCTCCATTGAGTTCTACCTTGCTTCCTACAACTCAGAGTTAATTCGTTCTGTGGTGAGCAGAGAACAAACAGAGAGCCCATTGTGTAGTTTTGTGTTCAAAACATACGAATAATATGTTTTCCCTTTACACGTGAAATACTCGTAAGACAAAATCAACTAAGATTATCGGACATATGGAATCAGGTAAGAATTTTTCTATTGATTTTAGAATGTTCAAGGAAAGTTTTCTTTTAATAAGGTTTATTATTTTTTGTTTATTTCTCACTTTTAAAGAAAAAAAACTCCAATGGTCAGTTAAAGGTCCAGTTATTGTTGCAAACTTCTTATTACAGCAAGAAACCTATTTGGATTAAAGCTAACACTCACACCAGTAACGAGTATCACTAATTAAATATACTTTTCCTATGTTCTTAATTTCTGAGATTAAAATGTGTTGGTTCAAGAATTTTTCTTTCTACGTATATTCAGTTGGAAGTTTAACATGAAGATACGTCAGTTCGTCTCTCCGGAAACGTCTCACCTCATTCAGCTAAGATATTCAGTTCGATCTTTGGAAGCTTTCCTCAGATAGCTTAGTCTCCATTAGTTGTAAATATGACGTTAAGAATTTATTAAAGAATAATGTAGGTGTAGTTTCATTGAGCGCTTTAAAAAAGGGCGGGAGGTAAAAACGAAACCGAGTGTTGAGAATCACGGTAGTTTTAAAAACTTGTTTTAATAAAACTATAAGAACGTTGTATTTCAACTCACAAACACTTTGTAAGTTGAAATACAAACATTTTTTATTGCCATTCGCCGACTTTCCTTGCATTCTAGCTGGACTAGTATCAGGTTTTGGGCGTCTACATCTTTCCTTGACAACATCATATAGGACAATGTGACCTAAAATAAGTCACAACTGTCACCTTCAACAGGCTTGGCATGCTAAGACCATTAATTACTGCTAGAACTGGCGTGTTTGTTTCTTGTTTTAGTACAGTTTTGATTTTATCATTTCAGTCTTCCGACTTGGCGATTTATTGTATCAGGTGCGACGCATAAGCCTTTTTTATTAACACCTGTGTTGTTGTTTTTTAAAACCAGCTAGCAATCCAAGCCTTTTATTTAACAAAAATCTCTGTTTGGTAGTTTTTGAATGTCGGTACACTACTAAAGTGAGTGTAACAAAAGTTACATCATAAAAATGAGTTACTTTTAAACAATGATTTATGTGTAACGTGTTTGTGTTTTTCTTATAGCAAAGCCACATCGGGCTATCTGCTCAGCCCACCGAGGTGAATCGAACCCCTCATTTTAGCGTTGTAAATCCGGAGACATACCGCTGTACTAGCGGGGGTCTTATATGTAACATTGATCATTGGAGTCCATGTACAACCAAATACGAGTCATGTGAGCATGGCTGTATTAAATACACGTACAGCCTGATAAGATTTATTTTCATATGACTGTAATAGGAGCACGTACAGCTTCACCAGATTCACTTAAGTATGGCTCAATCAAATTCAGTGAATCTTCAACAAACCGTAGATTGAAAACACAAAAGCGTGTTTAATTATTAATAGTAAATAATAATTCAGCGATAGTTCTGTTAGAATAAATTAAAAGAGGACAGTTATATTTTCATTGTATAATAATTGGTGCAATATCTCATTATACAAGTATGAAAATAGCACGAGATATAATGTCATATATATGTAACATTTATATGATAACAAGAGACTGAATATAGTAAATTAACGACAGTCAGTACTGCAGCGAGTGCGGCATGGCCAGGTGGTTAAGGCACTCGACTCGTGATCAGAGAGTCGCGGCTTCGAATCCAAGTCACACCAAACATCTTCGACCTTTCAGCCGTAAGGGCGTTATAATGTGATGGCCAATTCTACTATTCGTTGGTAAAAGAGTAGCACAAGAGTTGGCGGTGGGTAGTGATGACTAGCTGCCTTCACTCTAGTCTTGCACTGCAAAATTATGGACGGCTAGAACAGATAGCCCTCGAGTAGCTTTGCACGAAATTCAAAACGTACCAAACCAGTACTGCAGAGTAGGAGTGTTGAAGGTTTCACATCAGTTAGTGAACGTTTATAGCGAAAGGTGGGTAAACTGATTCAATAGAAAATACAGTCAAGTAATGACCGACCATTGATACCATCCGAATGAAATTACTCAATAAAAAATTAAATTTCTAATGAATAGCTGATCATTCCGTTCTCTTATATCAAAACACTTAAATTACAATATTTGCATCAAACAGAATTACTATAAAAAATCAGCGTATTACAATAAACAATCTCTATTTAAAAAACCTAAAGGTCAGTGGAATTTCGTACTATAGAGTTATTGGTACTTTCTCAGTGGTGTCCCCCACTGGTGCGGACTCACAACGCTAGAAACTGCGTTTCGATACCTGTTGTAAGCAGAGCATAGATAGTCCATTGTATAGCTTTGCGCACAACAAACAAACAACAACAAAATTTTCAGTGACTCAGCGGTAAGTCTGTATGCTTACGGCATTAAAAATTGAGTTTCGATACCCGTGATGGGCAAAGCACAGCTAGCCCCCTTACGTATCTTTCTGCTTAATAATGACTAAGCCAAACCGAGTGTTGTTGGTTTAAGCTTACAAGGAAGAGTCTGTTTTTTGTAATGATCAACATAAAATATTGAGTAATAGCATGTATTCTTATTACTGTCTTTAAAGGTTATAAGACATTTTAAATCCGAAAGAATAATTCGAAACGAAGTCAGTGTGTCAAGAAAAATACGTAATTAAAAACAAGAGGTGGGACATGGCTTGTACAGAAGTTACCTCTGGGTAGGTTCTCCGAAACTTTTTTTTCTTACAAATCTTCAAACAAAATAATAAAAACAATAATTTTGAATACAGTTTATTACCATGATAAACTTACTTACACAAAACGTGTATACCCTCTGATAACATAGGCCTAGTTAGAACAATTGTTATCCATTGAAATGCCTACTGTTACTTTTCTGTCTCTCTTTAGTTTTGTTTTTTACTGCAAAGTGCTTCCGTTGTGAACCATCTCACGTTCGTTGTATAGATTTGAAGCTCATACCAATTAGAGAAGATATCAGCCTGGAAAAAATTCCAGTGATCAAAAGCACAGTATTTACTTCCGTTTTTGCAACAATAACATTTTAAACAGCTATGCAGAACAAAGAACTTGGCTATAGCAGGGCCCCAGTGGCTCAGTAGCAACTATGAAGGCTTACAACGCTAAAAACCCATTTGTAGCTTCTCGCTTAACAGCAAACAAACAACCAAAAAAGGTTCTAATCAAATAAATCATGAACTTCTGTCTCTTTTTGTTCTTCTTTGCAAATGTGTTTATAGCAATTCTAACTTACGAAACTTAGAGGTAAGAATACAATGGGAAAGAAACAGCAGTTTAGTCGTTACTCAAGAAATAACAATAAATAATCAACTCGCTTCTTTTGGTTCTTTCTTTTGTGTATAATTAAGTATAAGACTACACAACGGGCTATCTGTGCTTGACCACCACGGGTATCTAAACCATATTTCTAGCGTTATAAGTCCAAAGGCATACCGCTGTGCGACTGGGGGGAAGGTCATTACCTCGTGACGTGACCCTAAAATTAACACATGGGGGTCCAATTATTAACTTACATCAAATTACTATAGTTAGTCAAACCATATTGAATCTTATCAGAAAAGTAAACCGGAAGAAAAGCACTGGTTTGAGAGTTACATATTTTTTCATAAGATAATTTAATTGTACGATGAAAATATACGACTTTTCATGGTACTGCTAACATAACAACTATTAACAGTAGACCGTGACGTTGTGTGCCATATGCTCCAAAGCTTATTAGATTTGTATCCTTAAACTTTCTGCTTTCGTGGGTAGATACTCTTAAGTTATTAAAATATAAAATCATGTTAAACAGCCCATCCCACAAGTTCATTGGTAAGTAAAAGGGTATTTGATGACCAATCATGTGATCTGAAATGCGTTTTATCACTGAGCTTATGTTATATTGAGTCTCAGTTGCTACTATGCGATAAAATAGAAAGATTAAAGTGTTTTAAAGTGTTTATAGGCAACGGATTTCCCTCAAGGAAGAAATCTGGATGTCTGATTCATTTAGAAACCATAGACGGATGGGAGCCGACCAATTTAGTCAGTTGTATCCGACGTATAGACAAAGCAGACCATTATTAATAACATAAACAGACGACTGCTATCTGTCGATTTTCGCTTAACGCTACTACAGGGTACCTACTTCGAGACTGAATCAGATGCTTGTAATCACAACTGGACAAAATTTCAGTGCACAGCCAAACTCACAATCCTCATTTCTCTCACTTAACACATAAAATAGTTATAAAACCGTCTCTTCAGATAAAAGAACTTCATCAGGTTTCATTCCCATTGAAAATACCTTAGATGCTAATAGAGGTTTTATCGATTCTATTAATTACAAAGTTCCAGGCTCTAAAGGTAAGTAAATAACCTAGCAGTGGTCAAGGATACCTCAAGACCTCATCAATATATTGTGCTTACACAACATTAATTCAAGGCTATTTCTGGCGAACCTATCTATTTTGAGATTACATTTTGTGAGCTTTAAGTCATCTCTACAAAATGTTTATTTGCAAATTTGGATTAAATGGCAAATAATTAATATTTCACATAACATTATGGATCGTAAGATTCTATTTGTATAAAGATAAATTGATGGTTATTGGCATTATGTTATAAGAGTGCTGTTTGCCTTATCGTAGATATAATATTATAAATTTAATATCTCATAACAAAGTCATCAGTTGGTCTGGCTAATAAGTCGTAATTAAGTTTAATGAATTGTAACATAAGCCTTATAAGTACAACAGGTACTGATGACTCCAGACCGTAACAAAACAAGATAACAAAATGCAGAAGCAAGTAATAATAATGAAAAAGGACAGTGCAAACGAGTTTTTAAAAGCAGACTTGACTGTTTAATGCGTTTAAAAACAATCAGGATTAGGGGTAGGTGAAACTTTATTAATTAGATGTTCTACACTAACGAAAATAAATCGATTACGTAAAATGCAGGCAGTAAAAAAAGGGAGAATTTCAAATAGATCAGACTTTCTTCATTTCATTAAAAATATTTTAATTAATTAACAATACACAGGTTTGATTGGACTAAAGCGCTTGTATAAAACTTTATCCCTGACTTGATACAAGCGATATCTTTTGAATCGCGTTTTAATATTTACTTCTTATTTGTTGAATACGAAGCGTCATGATCTTTTGATAAAAGGCTTCACAACTTACTAATTTTCCAGTTGGTTAATGTATAACATTAATCTATTATCAGGAACAACGCTACGTTTTTCATCTACGCTTTTGAGAACAACAGTAGAGACACACACACAAACGTTTAAAAATAATTATGATTAATGTTTTATTCGTGTAACTGTATAACTATTAACACGTCAAAAGCAGGTTTAATGTTTATTTTCCTAATCTCGAGGCATATGCATGTAAACTAGCGTAATTATTTCCGTGACCTTATAATACAATAGGCGTGAATTGACCTACCCTCGTTCCTTCTTAAGATTGGTTATGTTTGACATATCTCTTTATCTCTTGTGACACTTATAATAAGACGTCTTTATAATTTGTTCTGCTATACAAGACTGGTATGTCATGACATGGTAAACTCTTCTGTTCTCCAATGTGAATTAAGACAAAGAGTGACAGTATTATTTCATTGAAGGCCTTCTCTATAAACTGGTCTTTTAAAATTCTGTTATACTTTCAAAATGTCTTCAGTTACAATTTATCAATAGCTCATTATTTTGTTGTTTAATTTGTTATGTAAGACTATTTTATTTTAGAGAGATAGCTGGTAATTTCTTTCCAATTGTGTGTTGTCTTATAACAAAGTCACATTAGGCTATATGCTATGACCATCAAGGGGAATCGAACCCACGATTACAGCGTTGTAAATCCGAAGACTTACCTCTGTTCCACCGGATTCTTTCCACAATACAATACAATACATATTTGTTATAGGTATTTGCCAATACAAAGTTGTCGTTGTCAGTCATAAATTCAGTAGATAAAAATATTGTAAGAGACGATAATATTTTAATAAGAAATCTATAGAGTAAACAGAAGGAAATCTATAAAGTAAACAGAAGAAAATGTATAGAGTAAACAGAAGGAAATCTATAGAGTAAACAGAAGGAAATCTATAGAGTAAACAGAAGGTTTTCTATTGATAAAAATAAAACCATTTTCTTATCTGTTTTTACCAGATAGCGTAAACAGCATCTCAAATTTCACAACATGATTCACTTTTGAATGAATGTGTGATGAACTCTGTGCTGTTTATCATCCTTTGGTTTAAAGTTTCAATAGCTTCTGGTCACCAGAAATCTGTAGTGAGACAGTCAATGATACCTTATTTGTGTTTTTAGTTAGTATAGCTATTGTGAACTCTTAATATGAAGTTGAGTTCTCTTAGAAAATTTGAAATTTTATCATTTATTAACCCCTTTCGTTCGTAATGAAAGATGTCCAAAATGGTGAATTATTTTGCAGTATAACAGTGTGCAAGAGTTGCCTTTTCAGTCATACAGACGTTTACTTCAGTAATCCAGGAAATAAATACATATTGCCAATGTAATTCTACGACAGGTAAGGAAAATATTTATTATTTAGTCCTCCTCGCACCAAGAGATAAGGCCTCACCAGCGCCATCTATCTTGAGCCATTACTTGAACCTTTCTCCAGATTAAGTTTACTTTGGTTTGACTCCGGTTGGCCTTCGTAGTGTTTTCATTATTTTCATTTTCCTTTAGGAGTCGGTAACAGAACCTCTTTTATAACACTACTGTACTTTTCTTAGCACGTTGCTAATTCACACCTATTTCCTACTTGTAATCTCATGATGCTTTCCTGTTTTATCGGTTATAAACATTCATTTCTTGCTAGTGATATATACCATGATGCCTTTCTGTCCTATTGGTTATATACATCCATTTCCTGCTACTGGTATCTATCATGATACCTTCTTGTTCTTCCAATTATACACATCCATTTCCTGCTAGTGGTATCTACCGTGATGCCTTCCTGTCCTGCGTTAACACATCCATTTCCTGCTAGTGGTACCTATCATGATGCCTTCCTGTCCTGTTGGCTATATACATCCATTTCCTGCTAGTGGTATCTATCATAATGCCTTCTTGTTCTGTCAGCTATATACATCCATTTCCTGGTAGTAGTATCTACCGTGATGCCTTCCTGTCCTGCGTTAACACATCCATTTACTACTAGTGGCACCTATCATTATGCCTTCCTGTCTTGTCGGTTATACACATCCATTTTGCTAAGATATCGTGGATAAATACAATTAGCTTCCTGTCACTTTTTTTACCGTTTTGTAGTTGTCTGATCCATAGAACAGTATGGATGTTTTACATTGGTAATGAAGAGCCGCAGTCTGGTCTTGAGAGAAATCTTCTAGGACCTTAATAATGGATTTAGTTGTGGCAATTCATATCTAGCATTGTTGATCCAAGCATTCACATCAACATCTCTTCCTCTTCACTTGTCATTTACGATTCCCAGGTGTGTAAACCGGCTAATGACTTTTACTTATTTCCTGTCCATTTATTTGCAGCTGTAACTGTGACTTTACCTCAGTCTTCGCCAATTCTGTCATGATGATGCTAACTTTCAGACTGGTCCTCTGAGAGTTGCTGCTAACATTCGAGGTTTTTTGTTTCATCTGGCAAAAGGTATTGGATATGATAGTACGTAGTCCAGATAGTACGTAGATGTCCATCCGATGTTTGTGCGCATGTCCCTTGTGGACTTCTTCATGGCCCAGTCAGTAACAATGAACAATAGAGAGCATACATCCTTGTCTAGCACTAGCACTTACATCAATCAAGGTGAGGTGGGGGTCTTCTTCCACGTAATATACTGCACATAAAACCTTCATACAGTGCACTTATCATTTAGATTACTTAAACGGGAGTATCATACAGACACAAGATGCTCCATAGACTCTCCTGATGCACATTATCAGTAACTTTCTTAAAATCCACAAAGTTCAGACGTAGCAAAAACTGTCATTCCAAAGACCGTTTTATAGTATTCCTTAATACAAATATTTAACCATTACAACATCTACCCCTAGACTTGCGTCTTACATAATTGCAAAAACGTTTTATGCGATACTGAAATACTCTGCACACAGACAAATCGGTAAGGTGGTAAAGACTACAGAAGGATAGAAAGATACACAATCTAAGTTCACATTGCAGTGCATCCGGATGAAAGTTTTACATATAAACAGTTTGCGGTTGAAGTTCTTTACCCTAGCTTTTCAAAATTTTTCATTTATGTTCACACAAACACTGGATTTTTTTAGTTTTACTTCACGCAACTTAATAAAACATTGATCTCGTTTAATAGCATATTAGCAAATTCGGCAAAGGGATACTGTTTACATAGATTTAGTGTGTAGTCCATCTTAATCTGGGAAAATGTGAGACACATTATTATGTGAGGATAGTAGGATAAATAACGCCAAAACAATTATTAAAACAACAACTACTACAACTGTGTTATAAGGACTTTCACATTGCAACTGTGTTATAAGAACTTTCACATTGGAGATGTTTTCTTTATCAGTAGAAAACAGTTGCGATCGTATTCGATTTACTTTAAGTTACTTGTTTACTTCTCAGTTGTTTGTATTATAATTTTCAGCTCAGATTTGTGTCACAGCTGGGGTAACTATTGTTTCGGTACGAATTGTTAGCCAGTTCCATGTACTTAACATTTATTTAAAATTAGGGTTATATAACTATCCTGAGGCATTCAGGAATTTCACAATAGCTTGAGAAGTTTGCTTGAGGATATTTGCCCCAGTTTATTTATGAAAATATCAAATTCTGTTGTTGTAGTCAGCTTAATTTCCAATGGTTGTAGAGCTTTAGTATACGACAACAACAAATACTGTTAGGAACTGTCCAATTCCTAGACTTTATATGGAGAAAGACACTATTGGAAGTTTTCATTGGCGAATGACTCGCAGGCTAAGCTCTGAGATCTCAGCAGCTGCTGGTATCAGAGGCTGTAGTCCAGAAATAGCAGATTGTATTTTGGAATATATCTCTAAGGATATAGTAAGACGTAAAGTACAAAAATACGTTTGTTACACAAGGAGTGAATTCAAGTGAAATATTGGAATGATATCGTATCCCATAAAGATAGTTGTTATTTTTGAAACATCTATGTATCAACTGTAACCAATCTGAAAAGAGATAGAACAAAAATACACTGTATTAAGTATCTAAATACACTGCTTTATCTTGTTACTTCTCCCTATAGTACTTTCTTTATTAAAGATCGTAGTACTGTATAACCACATTATTAATAATTGTAGTACAGTATAAACCCATTATTAATTATTGTAGTACAGTATAACCGCATTATTAATAATTGTAGTACTGTATAACCACATTATTAATTATTGTAGTACAGTATAAACCCATTATTAATAATTGTAGTACAGTATAAACCCATTATTAATAATTGTAATACAGTATAAACCCATTATTAATTATTGTAGTACAGTATAACCGCATTATTAATAATTGTAGTACTGTATAACCACATTATTAATTATTGTAGTACAGTATAACCACATTATTAATAATTGTAGTACAGTATAACCACATTATTAATAATTGTAATACAGTATAAACCCATTATTAATTATTGTAGTACTGTATAACCCTATTATTAATAAATGTAGTACAGTATAACCACATTATTAATTATTGTAGTACTGTATAACCACATTATTAATTATTGTAGTACAGTATAACCCTATTATTAATAAATGTAGTACAGTATAATCCCATTACTAATAATTCTAGTACAGTATAACCACATTATTAATGATCGTAGTACTGTATAACCACATTATTAATAATTGTAGTACTGTATAACCACATTATTAATTATAGTAGTACAGTATAACCACATTATTAATTATTGTAGTACAGTATAACCCTATTATTAATAAATGTAGTACAGTATAATCCCATTACTAATAATTTTAGTACAGTATAACCACATTAATAATGATCGTAGTACATAAAACTCCATTACTAATAATTTTAGTACAGTATAACCACATTATTAATGATCGTAGTACTGTATAACCACATTATTAATAATTGTAGTACAGTATAACCACATTATTAATAATTGTAGTACAGTATAACCACATTATTAATAATTGTAGTACTGTATAACCACATTATTAATAATTGTAGTACTCTTTAACCACATTATTAATTATTGTAGTACAGTATAACCACATTATTAATAATTTTAGTACAGTATAACCACATTATTAATAATTTTAGTACAGTATAACCACATTATTAATGATCGCGGTACTGTATAACCACATTATTAATATTCCTAGGACAATGTAACCCAATTATAAGGGTCCGACATGGACAGGTGGCTAAGGCATTTGACTCGTAATCCAAGGGTCACGACTTTGAATTCCCGTCACAACAAACATGCTCGCCCTCGTACCCGGCGGCTTTATAAATGTGACGGTCAATCTCACTATTCGTTGATAAAAGAGTAGACCATAGTCTTACACTGCTAAATTATGGACGGCTAGCGCAGATAGTCCTCGTGTAGCTTTGCGCGAATTCAAAACAAACCAAACTGAATTATAAAGTATAATAAGTATACAAGTTCTACTATTTAAGTAATATTGTAATTGGGAGTTTCTATTTGTATATTAAGAGATGGGGTTATTTTAACAGATTTCGAGAAGCAGAAATTCATACAAAATGGAATGAGCACAAAAAACAAACTGTAAACAAACAAAAATAATATATCATTCCCAGAATTAAAACATTGTAAGAAAGAAAACAAAGTAATCTGAACAAAATTACATTCAGCGACTCATCTAAACCTAAATATCGTGTGTTATGTTTTACATTTATAATAATTCTTAGTGATGTCGAGAAAACCCACTTGTAGAGAAATATGTATGCAAAACGACTCGTTTGGGTTGAGAAAATATTTTACATAGAAAACGAGTTGCTTTATTGTAAACTTGTACCGCCGCTGGAATCGAACTCCAAATTTTATAATTAAAGCTTTCAGACTTATCCTAAGTCACAACTAGAAAAGCAACATCAACTACATGAAGTCAATAAAAATTTAAAATATGCCACCAATGATATCATTTTAATTTCTGGTTGCGGTCACTCCAGTGGTTCAAGGGGAAATTTAAAAGCTTAAAACAATAAAACACCGGTGTTCGATTCATCGTCGTGAACATAGCGTACATAATATATATGTAAAAACGGCTGGTATGGATAGAGAAAGCACTATATAGAGGAGCGAACAACGTTTCGACCTTCTTCGGTCATCGTCAGGTTCACAAAGAAAGAAAGAGATAACTGACCGATAGCTGACCACATGTTTGAAGGGGGTTGTGTAACTGAGTGTCGGAATGTAGAGGGCGTGCTTGGATGTTTGAATATATAATTGCTTATTTTATTATTATTATTTATTATATTATTTTAATATAGGTATAAAGGTGTTCCTTTGTATTGGTTTATTTTGGGTTTACGTTGTTGTATAAGTAAGGCGTCTTTAATTTTGCGTTTGTTTATGTTTGTTTCTTTATTTAGTATTTGGATGTTTTCTATGGTTATGTTGTGTTTATTTGACTTGCAGTGTTCAAAAACGTGTGAAGGTGACTTTTTATGTTCTTTGAATCTGGTTTCCATTTTTCTACTTGTTTCTCCAATATAAAAGTCGTGGCAGTTATCACATTGTATTTTATAAATAATGTTGGTGTGGTGTTTGTCAGTGTCGTTTTTACATAGTAAAGACCTCAGTTTTGTGCCTGGTTTTTGAATAAATTTGGTATTAACTGGAATGTCATATTTTGTTACTAGTTTTTTGCCAAATGTTGGTTATTTGTCTGCTGATGTCAGGAATATATGGTATACAGCAGTATATGGTTTCGTGATTTTTTGATTCGTGAGATATATTTACTTTTGTTGGTTGATTTTGCTTTCTGTCAAGATGTGTGCGTTTTCTACGTTTTATTGAGAAAACTTATTGATGTTGATGAGGTATTGTTTTATTTTGTCTAATTCATCGTTAATTTTATCTGGTGAGCATAGTTTTATGGCTGTGTTTATTTGGTTTCTTAGTATGCTGAGTTTTTGTTTTGTTTCATGTGCTGAGTCCCAAGGAATGTATAGTCCAGTATGGGTGATTTTTCGGTGGATTTCTCTTTTGAATTGTGTGTCGGTTCTTGTAATTTTGAGGTTAAGAAATGATATTTGATTGCTTTCTTCCTGTTCACATGTGAAGTTAATGTTAGGATGTATAGAGTTAATGTGATTGAAAAAATTAAGTGTGTGTTCTGTAGATCTGAATTTCGCAACCGTATCATCTACATATCTGTACCAGTATAGTGGTGGATGTAATGCTGTGTTAATTGCTTGTGTTTCAACTTGTGTAATAAAATTAAACCGACAATTAAACACAGACGAGATACATGTACTTAACAAAGGACTCAACTTCGCAATAGCACCTAGGTACATTCCAACCATAGAAATCAAAACATGTTTAGAAGACCTAGCCAGGAGACTTGTGATACTTTCTACAGAAAACAAAAACAAGGAAACAACCAAAAACAACCGACAGAAAGAAGACAACTTAGATAATTTTATTGTCGTCCAACAGCCAAACTTCCCAGGTAAAATTAAAAATTTATATTTTCCAGAAACACCTAAAAACAACATCTTAAACGATTTTTTCAAAGAATTTTCTCACAAAACCATCAACATAATTTCACAAAACAGAAAGATAAAAAAACAATCTTACAAAAAGAGACATTAATTCCATTAAAAACCTAAACCAAGACAAAAAACGTAAAAATTCTAAAAGCAGATAAAGGTAACGTCATAGTCATAATCAGCCGGGTCTTTCTTATTTAGAATATTGCATATGTACTTGACAGGTCATTACCCAAGAGTGGCTGAGCCACGAACTTTTTCTGTAACGTTGGACACGTAAAATCCGGTTACTGGTTTAGGTGGAAGCTAATAAAGGCTAGGCTAGTGTGTTGAGTGCTCGTATTAACACTTGTCAACTAGTAATTCTGTGCGGAGCCACGTGGATAAAATATCGTTGGTGATATATCTATATTTAGCGACGCAGATAAACAGAATTCTTCGGATAAATATATTTAACAGAAAGTATTTCCAATTATAGGTATAAAAAATAAAACAAAATAACACAGAAGATCGAAAAAAAATGACTTCTTATAAAGAAAATAAAAAGACGGGTCAGGTCAAAGTCGTTTTTTCAGCTGAAACCAGAAAAAAAATATTGTTTTGGAGATGGGTTAATATATAATAAGACAAAAGCTACCTAAATTTAAATTATACGTTTGTTTAGAAGTACACAATGGTTTCTCTCGCGAGGATTTTGTGAAACATAAGTGAATTGTTTGTTTTAAGGTAAGCCACAATAGGTTATCTGCTCTGTGTATACCGTTTACCGATATCCCACAGTATAACCTCTTTATAACAGTTTAATGCCTGTTACTTCAGTGGGAGTCTCAGAAGGTCTGGTATTAGGTTGCCAGGTTGGTTATAGTGAAAGATGTTGGATATGCGACTTTTAAAGAAATATTTAGTTTGGCAAGCGTTATACGCACGTTTTGCGCTTTGGACACGACTGACCTGAGGCTACTCTTTGTTTCTGACATAACCTCTATTTACAAAGTACAGTATTGTTTTTATTATCATTCAACAATACGAAACCAAGGAGGTTAATTGGTTTGTTCCTCGATAACCCTCCATAGACATGCTCAGACAAAAAACACAACACTTTTCATTCCTCTGAGAGGTCTTTGAAATACAAGAATCGTTAAAGTCACTGGAAGAAAAACTATTTAGTCTTATCGAAAGTACAGTCTCTAAAATCTCCAAAGTTGTTTCATGCTCTGCTAATCTGTTCCAATACAGTTTAGCCATAGAATCTAATACACATCCTATCAATTCGTAGGGCCCGGCATGGCCAAGCGTGTTAAAGTGTGCGACTCGTAATCTGAGGGTTGCGGGTTCGCATCCCCGTCGCGCCAAACATGCTCGCCCTTTCAGCCGTGGGGGCGTTATAATGTGACTGTCAATCCCAGTATTCGTTGGTAAAAGAGCAACCCAAGAGTTGGCGGTGGGTGGTGATGACTAGCTGCCTTCCCTCTAGTCTTACACTGCTAAATTAGGGGACGGCTAGCACAGATAGCCCTCGAGTAGCTTTGTGCGAAATTCAAAACAAACAAACAAATCAATTCGAATATTTTGTCTCTTCTTGATATGAGAAAATATAGTATTGTTCACGTAAATTTAGTCTTATTGCCAGCGACTTTTCAATACTATATCGTATGTTACATTATATTACACGTTATGTAACGTGTACTAAACATTTTTGTAGGTAATAGGAATAGAATGGTGATCTCTATAAACGTGTAATATTATAAATGTGCCACGAAAAATGTGTTTCAGTGAAAAAAAAAAATTCACACTTCGGCCTAAGCTGTTTTATAGGTATATGGACAACTTGTTCAGTTCTTTTAGAGTTAGTTTTATTTTTATGGAAGTTTTCTCAAAGGACTATCTCTGTATAGTCGTACATACATTTGGACTACTCTTGTCCATTGAATAGTGAGATTTTACTGTTACTCTTATCATACACACAGGGCTCCAATCTACAGAGTTCGTATATGTGACAACAGGACGTGAATCAAGGGCCTCTGATTCTTAGTTCGAGCCCACTAGAACACGTCTGCCCCCTTTCGAATTTATTGTTATAATCGTATAATAAATATATATTTAAAGTTTGATTTTGAAAGTTCAGTTTGGTTCGATTAATTAGAAAGTGCAGTCTTTGTTCAAAGTTGACTGTTTTTAACACAGTTTATTAAAAAAAACGCACTAAACGTTTTGTAATGACGCTCATAATACAAGAGAACGAGAACTCCAAAACTGACTGGGTGATTTGAGAAACAGAAAACCGTACGTGTGAAAAAATTACAAACGGTTTTGTTGTACATCTCGTAACAGTTCGGTCGAATCTGAAACAAGATACGTAACATTGTTAACCAACGTAATTCTGAAGTTAACACAAATACTACAACAATTAACACGTTTAAATAAAGCTTTTTTGTGTCCTGATTTCGTTTCAGAGCAGAAACACGTTTCTGACTTTAAGGGCTTACTGTGATTAACATTGCGTTTTCGCAAATGACATACTGAGCATTTAACGTTGTTGATGTTAAAATGAACAGTTCTGAATACCTTCTAATATTTTTTTATTACTACCATTCATAAAACATACACATTTTGGACAGACATAACTGCTATATATTAATTACTAAATATATCTTAAGATGGCGCCTCAAATACATCGCTTGAATTAGTTTTAACACTGTGGTTCGTTAACATACATCACAATAATTATCCGGCACAAAACTATTTAAACCTTCCATATAGTACAGAACAGTTATTTATTTCTTTTATGCTATAAATAAAAAACAGAACTGCCAAATATTTTTTTTTATTTTGACGACAGCAGATTTTTTCATTCACTTGGACTGAATAAAAGTTGAACAAAAAGAGTTATTTTCTTAGTAAATTTTGTGCAAAGCTATACTAGGGCTACCTGCACTAGCCGTCCCTCATTTAGTATTGTAAGACTAAAGGGAAGGCAGGTAGTCAACTATTCGTTGGTAAGAGACCAGCCCAAGAGTTGGCGGTGGGTGGTGATGACTAGCTGCCTTCCCTCTAGTCTTACATTGCTAACTCTTGGGGTGCTCTTTTACCAAAAATAGTGGGATTGGCCGTCACATATAACGCTCCCACAGCTGAAAGGACGAGCATGTTTGGTGTGACATAGATTCGAACTCGCGATTCTCAGAGTACTAGTCATGTGCCTTAATCACCTGGCCATGCCAGACCTCTATGTCTTACTGACTTTGTGACTTATAACGCTAAAATGTCACGTTCGATCTCGCGGGGAATAGAGCACTAAGTCCAATACTATATCATGCGTCCAAATAAATAGAGGTGGTTCTTACAATTATATTTTAAGGTTTAATTTGGGACTCTGGAGAATCCAAGGATGGTTTGGTTTGAAAGAAAGGCAGCTAGTCATCACCACCCACTGCCAACTCTTGGGCTACTCTTGTAGCAATGAATAGTGGGATTGACCGTCACATTATAACGCCCCCACGGCTGAAAAGGCGAGCATGTTTGGTGTGATGGAGATTCGAACCCGCAACCCTCAGATTACGAGTCGCACGTCTTAACCTACCTGGCCGTGCCGGGCGTCCTTAACCCACCTGGCCGTGCCGGGTCTCTTACATAATTCATACAATATTTTTGTACCATTACTAAATTTTATTCTGAGTTCCTACACCCATAAGACGATTTGTGATTTGTCATAATTCAAAACGATTTATCTTCAGTAATACATAAGAAATACTTAAATACTTAATTTAATATTATAAATTGCGGGTCGCGGGTTCGAATCCTGTCATCGAACTTGCTCGCCCTATCAGCCGTTGGGGCGTAATAATGTGACGGTCAACTCTACTATTCGTTGGTAAGAGACCAGCCCAAGAGTTGGCGGTGGGTGGTGATGACTAGCTGCCTTCCCTCTAGTCTTACACTGCTAAATTAGGTACGGCTAGCACAGATAGCCTTCGAGTAGCTTTGTGCGAAATTCCAAAACAAACAAAACCAACGAATAGTGGGATTGACCGTAACATTATAACGCCCCCACGGCTGGGAGGGCGAGCATGTTTGGCACGACGCGGGCTCGAACCCGCGACCCTCGGATTACGAGTCGCACGCCTTACGCGTTAGGACATGCCGGGCCTTTACATAATAGAGCTATGATTAAATAAAGCTACTGCTAAAATAACTGTGTTCGACAAAGCAGGCTATTATTTGTTCTAGGACTTGTAAAGGTCAAACAGGAGCTGGTTTCCTTCAAGTTCGTATTGTATTTCCTGGTTATATGTATTATTGTGACTATTTCTACACTAGACAAGAAAATGAACTTACGCTTTCTTACACGGTCACAATTCTAAGGGTGTTTTAACTCAATTATATTGAACTCAGTTGAACGTTCACAACTTCTTGTAATTCAAGTTTATGGGAACTAAGATTGATTCCATGTTCCCGATTGTGTCTCGATAGTTATAAAACGGCAATTGAAATATATAGCCGAACGCGAATTTTATCAGACACTTATTTTATTCGATTTACTTGAGCACGTGGTCAGCACTCTGACGGTTCATAGCCGCAATAACTTCCTGCGTGTGTATGTTTAGAATTGATTACCTCCTCTGTGTGAATCTGTTTAAAATTATTGCCTCCTGAACGTGAGTATGTCCAAAATTATTACTTCCTGAGTTTGAGTTTGTTCAAAATTATTACTTCCTGAGTTTGAGTTTGTCCAAAATTCACCAGTTATTCAATTTATTTTTATTACTGTTTGTTATAACAACCTCAAAAAAGTTGTTTTAAGGAACCCCCCTCAGTGGTACCACAATACATCTGCGGACTTGAAACGCTAGAAACCGAGTTTAGATACGTATGGTTGGCAGAGCACAGATAACCAATTGTGTAGCTTTGTGTTTAATTATAACCAAACAAATAAGAGATTTTAGGAACTAAATAGAACGTGTAATAATGTTTAACAAGTTTCATATTGAATCATTATTTGTTTATAACTCAATACTGTATTTATTCTGTATTATTATAACTCAATACTGTATTTATTCTGTATTATAAAGTTATCTTGATATTCAGATGTTAATTCGTTTATTTTTTTTGCATTTGATGATATTTTTGGATATTCTTGCTGATCGCATTATTCGAACATAATTATTTGAGGCCCCGGCATGGCCAGGTGGTTAAGGCACTCGACTCGCAATCTGAGGGTCGCGTGTTCGAATCCCTGTCACACCAGACATGCTCACCTTTTCAGCCGTGGGGGCGTTATAAACTCACTGTCAATCTCATTATTCGTTTGTAAAAGAGTAGCCCAAGAGTGTACAGTGGATGGTGATGACTAGCTGCCTTCCTTCTTGTTTTACACTGGTAAATTAGGGACAGCTAGCGCAGATAACCCTCGTGTAGCTTTGCGCGAAATTCAAAACAAACCAAGCCAATAATATGGGAGAAGATATAAACGTAATTCAAACAATAATATACTGTATTTCTATTCATATTTTCCTGAAAAGCGTTTGTATTTTTTCTTATATCAAAGCAACACCAGCCTATCTGCTGAGTCCACCGAGGGGAATCGAACCGCTGATTTTAACGTCGTAAATCCGTAGACTTATCGCTGTACTAGCGGAGGACTTCCTAAAAAACATTTTAAAATATATTATTACGAATAGGAACAAATAACTATGACAAGCAATATCTCTAACTGCAATCTCATTGGAATG